>NC_134271.1:18990422-18997922 GCF_031893055.1 Leptodactylus fuscus | reverse complement strand
TAGATAGATAGGAGAGATAGATAGATAGGAGAGATAGATGAGATAGATAGATAGATAGGAGAGATAGATAGATAGATAGATAGATAGATAGATAGGAGAGATAGATAGATAGGAGAGATAGATAGATAGGAGAGATAGATAGATAGGAGAGATAGATAGATAGATAGATAGATAGGAGAGATAGATAGGAGAGATAGATAGGAGAGATAGATAGGAGAGATAGATAGATAGGAGAGATAGATAGATAGATAGATAGATAGATAGATAGGAGAGATAGATAGATAGATAGGAGAGATAGATAGATAGATAGATAGATAGATAGATAGGAGAGATAGATAGATAGGAGAGATAGATAGATAGATGAGATAGATAGATAGATAGGATAGATAGATAGGAGAGATAGATAGATAGGAGAGATAGATAGATAGGAGAGATAGATAGATAGATAGATAGGAGAGATAGATAGGAGAGATAGATAGGAGAGATAGATAGGAGAGATAGATAGATAGGAGAGATAGATAGATAGATAGATAGATAGATAGATAGATAGATAGATAGATAGATAGGAGAGATAGATAGATAGATAGGAGAGATAGATAGATAGGAGAGATAGATAGATAGATAGATAGGAGAGATAGATAGATAGGAGAGATAGATAGATAGGAGAGATAGATAGATAGGAGAGATAGATAGATAGGAGAGATAGATAGATAGGAGAGATAGATAGATAGGAGAGATAGATAGATAGGAGAGATAGATAGATAGGAGAGATAGATAGATAGATAGATAGGAGAGAGAGAGAGATAGATAGATAGATAGGAGAGATAGATAGATAGGAGAGATAGATAGATAGGAGAGATAGATAGATAGGAGAGATAGATAGATAGGAGAGATAGATAGATAGATGAGATAGATAGATAGATAGATAGGAGAGATAGATAGATAGGAGAGATAGATAGATAGGAGAGATAGATAGATAGGAGAGATAGATAGATAGGAGAGATAGATAGATAGATAGGAGAGAGAGAGAGATAGATAGATAGATAGATAGGAGAGATAGATAGATAGGAGAGATAGATAGATAGATAGATAGATAGATAGGAGAGATAGATAGGAGAGATAGATAGGAGAGATAGATAGGAGAGATAGATAGATAGGAGAGATAGATAGATAGATAGATAGATAGATAGATAGATAGATAGGAGAGATAGATAGATAGGAGAGATAGATAGATAGGAGAGATAGATAGATAGGAGAGATAGATAGATAGGAGAGATAGATAGATAGGAGAGATAGATAGATAGGAGAGATAGATAGATAGGAGAGATAGATAGATAGGAGAGATAGATAGATAGGAGAGATAGATAGATAGGAGAGATAGATAGATAGATAGATAGGAGAGAGAGAGAGATAGATAGATAGATAGATAGGAGAGATAGATAGATAGGAGAGATAGATAGATAGGAGAGATAGATAGATAGGAGAGATAGATAGATAGGAGAGATAGATAGATAGGAGAGATAGATAGATAGATAGGAGAGATAGATAGATAGATAGATAGATAGGAGAGATAGATAGATAGGAGAGATAGATAGATAGGAGAGATAGATAGATAGATAGATAGGAGAGATAGATAGGAGAGATAGATAGGAGAGATAGATAGGAGAGATAGATAGATAGGAGAGATAGATAGATAGATAGATAGATAGATAGATAGATAGGAGAGAGAGATAGATAGATAGATAGGAGATAGATAGATAGATAGATAGATAGGAGAGATAGATAGATAGGAGAGATAGATAGATAGGAGAGATAGATAGATAGATAGATAGATAGGAGAGATAGATAGATAGGAGAGATAGATAGATAGATAGATAGGAGAGATAGATAGATAGGAGAGATAGATAGATAGGAGAGATAGATAGATAGGAGAGATAGATAGATAGATAGATAGATAGATAGATAGGAGAGAGAGATAGATAGATAGATAGGAGAGAGAGATAGATAGATAGATAGATAGATAGATAGATAGGAGAGATAGATAGATAGATAGGAGAGATAGATAGATAGGAGAGATAGATAGATAGATAGATAGATAGATAGGAGAGATAGATAGATAGATGAGATAGATAGATAGATAGGAGAGATAGATAGATAGATAGATAGATAGATAGATAGATAGATAGATAGGAGAGATAGATAGATAGGAGAGATAGATAGATAGGAGAGATAGATAGATAGGAGAGATAGATAGATAGGAGAGATAGATAGATAGGAGAGATAGATAGATAGATAGATAGATAGATAGATAGATAGATAGGAGAGATAGATAGATAGGAGAGATAGATAGATAGGAGAGATAGATAGATAGGAGAGATAGATAGATAGGAGAGATAGATAGATAGATAGATAGATAGATAGATAGATAGGAGAGAGAGATAGATAGATAGATAGGAGAGAGAGATAGATAGATAGATAGATAGATAGATAGATAGATAGGAGAGATAGATAGATAGGAGAGATAGATAGATAGGAGAGATAGATAGATAGGAGAGATAGATAGATAGATAGATAGGAGAGATAGATAGATAGGAGAGATAGATAGATAGGAGAGATAGATAGATAGATAGATAGATAGATAGATAGATAGATAGATAGGAGAGAGAGATAGATAGATAGATAGGAGAGAGAGATAGATAGATAGATAGATAGATAGATAGGAGAGATAGATAGATAGATAGGAGAGATAGATAGATAGGAGAGATAGATAGATAGGAGAGATAGATAGATAGATAGATAGATGAGATAGATAGATAGGAGAGATAGATAGATAGATGAGATAGATAGATAGATAGGAGAGATAGATAGATAGATAGATAGATAGATAGATAGATAGATAGATAGATAGGAGAGATAGATAGATAGGAGAGATAGATAGATAGATAGGAGAGATAGATAGATAGGAGAGATAGATAGATAGATAGATATTAGAGATAGATAGATAGGAGAGATAGATAGATAGGAGAGATAGATAGATAGGAGAGATAGATAGATAGATAGATAGATAGATAGATAGGAGAGAGAGATAGATAGATAGATAGATAGGAGAGAGAGAGAGATAGATAGATAGATAGGAGAGATAGATAGATAGGAGAGATAGATAGATAGGAGAGATAGATAGATAGATAGGAGAGATAGATAGATAGGAGAGATAGATAGATAGATAGATAGATAGGAGAGATAGATAGATAGGAGAGATAGATAGATAGGAGAGATAGATAGATAGATAGATAGATAGGAGAGAGAGATAGATAGATAGATAGATAGGAGAGAGAGATAGATAGATAGATAGATAGGAGAGATAGATAGGAGAGATAGATAGGAGAGATAGATAGATAGGAGAGATAGATAGGAGAGATAGATAGATAGATAGATAGATAGATAGATAGATAGATAGATAGGAGAGATAGATAGGAGAGATAGATAGGAGAGATAGATAGATAGGAGAGATAGATAGATAGATAGATAGGAGAGATAGATAGATAGATAGGAGAGATAGATAGGAGAGATAGATAGATAGGAGAGATAGATAGATAGATAGATAGATAGGAGAGATAGATAGATAGGAGAGATAGATAGATAGGAGAGATAGATAGATAGGAGAGATAGATAGGAGAGATAGATAGATAGGAGAGATAGATAGATAGGAGAGATAGATAGATAGGAGCGATAGATAGATAGGAGAGATAGATAGATAGATAGATAGGAGAGATAGATAGATAGATAGATAGATAGATAGATAGATAGGAGAGATAGATAGATAGGAGAGATAGATAGATAGATAGATAGATAGATAGATAGATAGGAGAGATAGATAGATAGATAGATAGATAGGAGAGATAGATAGATAGATAGATAGGAGAGATAGATAGATAGATAGATAGATAGGAGAGATAGATAGATAGATAGATAGATAGATAGATAGATAGGAGAGATAGATAGATAGATAGGAGAGATAGATAGATAGGAGAGATAGATAGATAGATAGGATAGATAGATAGATAGATAGGAGAGATAGATAGATAGGAGAGATAGATAGATAGGAGAGATAGATAGATAGATAGATAGATAGATAGATAGATAGGAGAGATAGATAGATAGATAGGAGAGATAGATAGATAGATAGATAGATAGATAGATAGATAGATAGGAGAGATAGATAGGAGAGATAGATAGATAGATAGATAGGAGAGATAGAGAGATAGATAGATAGATAGATAGATAGGAGAGATAGATAGATAGATAGATAGATAGATAGATAGATAGATAGATAGATAGATAGGAGAGATAGATAGATAGGAGAGATAGATAGATAGATAGATAGGAGAGATAGATAGATAGGAGAGATAGATAGATAGGAGAGATAGATAGATAGGAGAGATAGATAGATAGGAGAGATAGATAGATAGGAGAGATAGATAGATAGGAGAGATAGATAGATAGGAGAGATAGATAGATAGGAGAGATAGATAGATAGGAGAGATAGATAGATAGATAGGAGAGATAGATAGATAGATAGGAGAGATAGATAGATAGATAGGAGAGATAGATAGGAGAGATAGATAGATAGATAGGAGAGATAGATAGATAGATAGATAGATAGATAGGAGAGATAGATAGAATGAACAATAGATATGGGATACATAGTAGATTGATACATATTATATAGATATGGAATAGATTAATATCTATCTAATATCTGATAGATAGATAGATAGATAGATAGATATTAGGTAGGTAGGTAGATAGATAGGAGATAGATAGATAGGATAGATAGGAGATAGATCGTCTATCCATCTACCTACCTACCTAATATCTATCTATCTATCTCCTATCTATCTATCTACCTAATATCTATCTATCTATCTATCTATCTATCTATCGGATAGACAGATATATGGATGGATAGATATTAGATAGATTGATTGATAGATAGATAGCTAGATAGACAGAATGAACAATAGATATGGGATACATAGTAGATTGATACACATTATATAGATAGGAGATAGATAGATAGATAGATAGATAGATAGGAGAATGTTCTATAGTGATATATTATCTATGACATTGATGATTTCTCTGATACATTGCACTTTGTTATGGTTTAGTATCTCTCTTTGTATCCACTGACATCTTTTCCTTCTTCTCATAGGTTAAGATTTGGTTCCAGAACAGAAGAATGAAGTGGAGGAACTCTAAGGAGAGGGAGCTGCTGTCTTCTGGGGGCTGCCGGGAACAGACATTACCCACCAAGTTTAACCCAAACCCAGACCTCAGTGATGTGGGGAAGAAGAGTCTAGAAGGCGAGGATGATGCCCTGTCCTATCAGCGCACAGAGCTCCCCCTGGTGGTGGACTCACAATTACCCCCCTCCCCCTTTAATTCCAGCAGTCACAGCAAACACTCCGATTTATCAGACTCAGATATTGAGGACGGGGATGAGGACGATGAGATTACGGTCTCCTAATCCCTACTGTGAAGGACAAGGACTCTGCACTGGTGTATAATATTATTATTATTGACATATTGGAGACACGCCCTAAATATGTGCCCCTCCCACCCCATGCATGTATTCTGGGAACTACATGACCAAGCCTGGGACTTGTGGTTCTTCTGCCTATGGCTTTGCAGTAAGCTGTCCTGGCATGCTGGGACTAGTAGTTTCTGAACAGCTTGGTCACAGGTTGTGGATTATATGAAGTGATTTGTCCTATAATGTCTGTGGGCGGGGCTTCACATAGGGGGCGCTCTCTGATGATATTATTGCTGTGTTTCCACAGCTGCCTCTGAACTGTACACTCTACTGTACACAGGACGTATGGGGATTTTATGCCAATATTATTTTAGGATTCTCCTCGTTTTGTTTTCCTGTCGATGTAAAACAAAATTTAGATTTTTAACTTATATAAAAAAAACCAACAACTTTATTTTGTATTTTACAGATATTGTACAGATTTTATATGTATATAATGGAATAAATTGTAGATATTATCAGGATGGCTGAAACTTGTTTCCTGTATGGTGTCACCCAACTTTCCCAGTGTCCCGATTAACCAGTTGGTCTAGCTACTTAGCAATACTATTGCAGTGGTGGGTAAATCCAGAAGTCTGAATGGTGCTATTATCTAGTCACCAAGTCACTCGGACTCCATAGAAATGCATAGACCCTGCTGGCTCCTCCTATTAGCAGAGAAGAAACTCAGCACCGACCATACCAAGTCATTTCCCATTCCACACTGTTTTGTTAGAGAGGATCTTTTGTTACCTTTCACTGATTTTGGCACACTTGCTATTTTTTTCCCCCACCACTCCTTAGCAATCAGTGCGGGTAGTTTTGGTGCCTGATATATCAACTAGACTACCTAATATCAAGTGGGTGGTATCAGGCAGGAACAGACAAAGGGTGTGAATCAGAGAACCAATCAGAGACAGGCAGTGTCAGAGATCATAAACACAACCCTTGCCTGCCTCTGTCTGATTGGTAGCCTGATTCACACCCACTCAATATTAGGGAGTCTAGTTACTATATCAGACACCAAAACTAACAGCAATGATTGCTAAGGAATAGACTAGAGAAAAAAAATCCAACTGTACCAGAATTAGTGGAGGGAAGACTAATAAAGGATGCCCAGAGCGGAGGACGTCCCATCTACTGGATCCACGCCACACCAGGGAGAACCTACTTTTAACCCCTTCCTCAGCCTCAGTGATATCTCCTCCATTGTAGAAGTAAATGTCAGCTTGGTGGATAGTTGGGGCTTAGAAATGGAGGGAACAGGAAATTGATGTCCAGGGGTCCATTACAAAAGCCGCCTCATCCCTGATGAATATCAATTACACTGATGGATCTGAAAGGAGAAGATGGGATTGTTATTTGGTGTCACATTCAGGGATCACTCCGGGGGGTCTCCGCCATACACAAAATCAACTTACAAAATCTGTCCAGTAAATTATGTTGAATCTGAGTAATGAGCGCTAATGAGGGGCTGTAATGGATAGGGGGAAGGGGGGTAGATAGAGGGCAACAGGAAAATGAAAGCTGCGCTGTATAAATAGGAAAAATAGCCGCCTGCTAAAGGACCGAACACCCCGTACATGGGAGGAGACTCAGGCCTATTAGCGGGGACACTCATCACCAATTGTCACCCGGTCTAATGTGATCAGACACAGCACAGGGGCAGATAATCGGCAGGACATCGCTCTGTGCAAGCAGGAATGTACTGGTGACAATCACTTCAAATACATGGGGAGCAGCCATCTCAGTGACCGCCCCCCCAATGACATCACATTGCATCAGTCTGTGTAATAGATTGATGGAAATCAGCACCAACCAATGAATGTATTCTGAGCTCATCATATACCTGCGGGCGTATCTATCTCTCCTATCTATCTCTCCTATCTATCTATCTATCTATCTATCTATCTATCTATCTATCT
>NC_134271.1:17912922-17975422 GCF_031893055.1 Leptodactylus fuscus | reverse complement strand
CTATTATGTGTGGTGTGCTGCTGTATCTAATCCCATTATATGTAAAATTGTTTACTGAATTGACATATCTAACTATACTATGTGTGATAGTAAATACTGAGCTGCTGCATCTAATCCTGCTCAACTGCTGTATCTAAACCTATAATATGTGATACGGTATCCTGAGCTGCTGTATCTAATCCTATAATATGTGATGCGGAATCTTGGGCTGCTGTACCTTATCCTATATTATGAGATTATGAGATAGGGTATCCCAGGCTGCTGTATCTAATCCCGTGTTTGTATCTAATCCTGTGTATTGTTTTGAATAGAACAAAATAATGAGCGTGTTTCCTGCCCTGTAATTGGTGACACAGCACCACCCTGTGGTAGAGGTGTGGCATCACACCATTAATTCCAGTTACTCTTTGATAATTGGCTGCAATAGTTTAAGACTTCATGACGTGAATATTTCAAGGGAGATAAAATGACATTTACCTGGCACGGCGGTTGTCAGCGCCCTCTCTGTGTATACCAGCCGCAGATATGACGTCTAATATAATCTGTGTTGTGATTCCTCCCCAGGATAGAGCTGGTTAAAAGACAAGTCACAATGACCGCAGCCGCCGTGCAAACTACACCATAGTAGAAATCCTAGAGTCTGCCTTGAAATTGTGGCAACTTTAGGTTGCTGGTTCAGCCTGTATCACATTGTCCAGTTCTATGTATTGTCGAGATCTCTGACTTTAATTCCCTGCATGCAGAGGCTGAATATACCCTGAGAGGTCCTGGCAGGTAGATATGGACATTCCCTTTAAGTAGCTTTTTGTTGACATGTAACCCTGTTTTGGGTTGGGGTAACTGTATCCGGATTCATCATCGTTATCTTGACATGGTCTGGACTGAGTCTCTACTGACAGCTGCAAATTCTGTACAAATTGATGAATTACTTTTATCCAATGGTGTAAATCTTGCGTGGGATTCTTCCGGGTACTCTGGTTTCTTCCATTTCTTCCAACCATGTCAATGAAATCCTCACTCTTACCAAGGACAAAAATCCTGAACATAGAGCAGGTGCAGGTGTGAACTTAGCATTATTTGAGAATACATAAAATTTCTATTACAATCACATTGTAAGTCAATTACAATCAAGGTCCATCCCTCGTTCAATAACATACAGATCAACCATTGTGTATTTATTTCACCATCATAATCTGCAGCAGTAGACATATTGTCATCACTCACATCAGTTTTTGTCCCCATGTAGGCTCACACTGTAAACTTCTAAATACAGTTCGCCCAGGCGGTGCTAATGCACTACTAAATAAGTGGCCACACAATTAAAGGAGCAGTCAAGCCAGAGCTGTAGACTGTCTTCATCCTGTATTTTTTTTTTTTTATCTCATCACAAGTGTTGTCTCTTCTGCATGATTTAATAATATGATTTGACTTGCATATAACTATTGCATTTTTTCATATTTAAGTCCCCCTCCCCACTTCAAACCTCATAACTTTTTTATTTTTCAGTTCAGAGAGCCATATGAGGTCTTAATGTTTGTTCTTCATGATGCTATCATTTATTATTCTGTACAATATACTGAGAAACAAATTTCAGAATTGGATGGAAATCTGCAACAGAAAAAGCGTCAACAAAATCTGCAACAGAAAAAGCTGTTTCTGCAATGTGGGACCTTAGCCATACTCTCAATTCAAGGGGGAAATTTTCTAGGACCAAGTAAATTCAGTTTTATATTAAATGTGCCCTGATAAGTTGTTATATGCCATCACCTGTCCTAAGCCACATAATAGCAGTCACCCTCCGCCCCCCCATCCCCTTCTGGACTCCATCCACCTTCTTGATGATGTCACTCAGCCCCCCATGTCCTCACTCAGGTCTGGGACTGGTGCATGCATTCTGTCTCTCTTCTATCCATTGAAAATTGTGAGGTATAATGTTAAAATTTCCAGTTGTAGGCCAGTAGAGAAAGCATCATGTATGTAGTGTGGCAATGCAGTACACAGTACACAGCTGATATCTAGTTGATATAGGACCTCTGATGGTGACATGATCAGGGAGGATCAAGAGTTCAGCATTGAGCTGTATGTGCTGCACACACAACCAGATCTGCACAGTCCGGCATACATTCTCCTCTGTTTTCCAAACTATTTATGTGAATTCGTTCACTTTGACCCCACGTTGATCATGACATCATCAAAGGTCCTTTATCAACTAGATATGGAGGAGTACAGTATATGAAGTAGTACAGTATGTGGAGTACAGTATGTGGAGGAGTACATTATATGGATGAGTACAGTATATGGAGTGTTATGTGGAGAAGTACAGTATATGGAGGAGTACAGTGTATGGAGGAGTACAGTGTATGGAGGAGTACAGTGTGTGGAGTACAGTATGTGGAGAAGTACAGTATATGGAGGAGCACAGTGTATGGAGGAGTACAGTATATGGAGGAGTACAGTGTATGGAGAAGTACAGTCATGGCCAAAAGTTTTGAGAATGATACAAATATTAATTTTTACAAAGTCTACTGCTTCAGTTGTTCTAATGGCAATTTGCATATACTCCAGAATGTTATAAAGAGTGATCAGCTCAACAGCAATTACTTGCAAAGTCAATATTTGCCTAGAAAATGAACTTTATCCCCCAAAACACATTTCAACATCATTGCAGCCCTGCCTTAAAAGGACCAGCTAACATAGTTTCAGTGATTGCTCCATTAACACAGGTGTGGGTGTTGATGAGGACAGGGCTGGAGATCAATCTGTCATGATTAAGTAAGAATGACACCACTGGACACTTTAAAAGGAGGTTGGTGCTTGGCATCATTGTTTCTCTTCTGTTAACCATGGTTATCTCTAAAGAAACGTCTGCAGTCATCATTGCACTGCACAAAAATGGCCTGACAGGGAAGAGTATCGCAGCTAGAAAGATTGCACCTCAGTCAACAATCTATCGCATCATCAAGAACTTCAAGGAGAGAGGTTCCATTGTTGGCAAAAAAGCTCCAGGGCGCCCAAGAAAGACCAGCAAGCGCCAGGACCGTCTCTTAAAAGTGTTTCAGCTGCGGGATCGGGCTACCAGCAGTGCAGAGCTTGCTCAGGAATGGCAGCAGGCAGGTGTGAGTGCATCTGCACGCACTGTGAGGCGGAGACTCATGGAGCAAGGCCTGGTCTCAAGGAGGGCAGCAAAGAAGCCACTTCTCTCCAGAAAAAACATCAGGGACAGACTGATATTCTGCAAAAGGTACAGGGAGTGGACTGCTGAAGACTGAGGTAAAGTCATTTTCTCTGATGAATCCCCTTTTCGATTGTTTGGGACATCTGGAAAACAGCTTATTCGGAGAAGACGAGGTGAGCGCTACCACCAGTCTTGTCTCATGCCAACTGTAAAGCATCCTGAAACCATTCATGTGTGGGGTTGCTTCTCAGCCAAGGGAATCGGCTCTCTCACAGTCTTGCCTAAAAACACAGCCATGAATAAAGAATGGTACCAGAATGTCCTCCAAGATCAACTTCTCCCAACCGGCCAAGAGCAGTTTGGCCATCAACAATGCCTTTTCCAGCATGATGGAGCACCTTGCCATAAAGCAAAGGTGATAACTAAATGGCTCAGGGAACAAAACAGAGAGATTTTGGGTCCATGGCCTGGAAACTCCCCAGATCTTAATCCCATTGAGAACTTGTGGTCAATCATCAAGAGACGGGTGGACAAACAAAAACCTACAAATTCTGACAAAATGCAAGCACTGATTGTGCAAGAATGGACAGCTATCAGACAGTATATGCAGTACAGTATGCAGAGGAGTACAGTATATGGAGGAGTACAGTATATAGAGGAATACAGTATATGGAGGAGTACAGTATATGGAGTACAGTATATAGAGGAATACAGTATATAGAGGAGTACAGTATATGGAGGAGTACAGTATATGGAGGAGTACAGTATGTGGAGGAATACAGTATATGGAGTACAGTATGTGGAGGAGTACAGTATATGGAGGAGTACAGTATATGGAGGAGTACAGTATATGGAGGAGTACAGTATGTGGAGGAATACAGTATATGGAGTACAGTATGTGGAGGAGTACAGTATATGGAGGAGTACAGTATATGGAGGAGTACAGTATATGGAGGAGTACAGTATATGGAGGAGTACAGTATGTGGAGGAATACAGTATATGGAGTACAGTATGTGGAGGAGTACAGTATATGGAGGAGTACAGTATATGGAGGAGTACAGTATATGGAGGAGTACAGTATAATACTCCTGTCTTGGAGATTGTAGTGTAAAAATGGAAGCCAACCCTAAGGCGTACATAACCCGTGCTTCGGCAGTAGTTCCGCGGCCCCATTTATTAGGTCCGCAAAACAAACACGAATAGGTCCTGTCTTTACCTTCGCTCACGGCCCCATTCACCTGACAATCAAAACACATGGTCGTGTGTATGGGGCCACAGAAATGAATCGGTCAGTGTAATAAAACCGCCACTGTTTCAACTACTGGTAAATTTGTGTCCACCCTACTTTGATTGTAAAGCTCCTCTTCTACCACTAGGTGGCAGTTGCTTCTCATATAGAACATCCACGTTGCTGGCACATAAATTGTTGACTTCTAATAGAAACTTTATTTTTATCGACCGCAGTGACAAAATGTTCTGAAATCTGAGCTGAAAGAACCGTCAGATACAAGCGGAAATGTGGGATTAGTCTGATCTATATACTGTGTGAGGATGGTCCCTGGTTAGGACCCTGATGGACTGGGTAGTTGAACCCTATGTTAAATGCATAGGAACACTGTATACTGTATGTATATAGCATACAACATGGCGGAGCCTCTGTATAGAAATCTGCTGAGCTGGGAGTCTTTGCTCCCTACAGTGTCATGTTCCTCAGGATTGGATTTCAGGTCTTTTCAGGTCGTTCGATGAAGACTGTCAGGAAGGACCACACACACTCATGACTCACGTTCTCCGGAGCGCGGTGTGCTGCCCCTCTTCTTCCAATTATCTGCAACCTGGACTGAATTAAGATGAAATATCTCTTCTAACAAAGGACAGTTCTGACCTCATGTCCGAGGCTCTAGTGCCGGATAGTGATGGCCCTCATGTAAGAGCTTCAAGTGCCCTCTGTTTATAAGACAACTCTTCATATAAGAATAGTACTAGAGAATATAAGAAACTTTGTCATATATCTTATTAAATAAATCTGTTTCCGTCTCCAATTATTAGGCTCTTATTTTTTTTTTTAAAGGGAAGCCTATGGGGAGGGGAAGAGGGAGGAAAAGACTCACAAATAACTGCAGCTGCTACATTGTGACTGAGGGGGCTCTTCTTTCTGACAATGTGGAATCTTCAGGATAAGACTCTACCATTGCATAGAAGGAGGAAATAAATGGATTAACAATCTTCTTAGTACAGTACAAGATAAGTAATGTAATGTATGTACACAGTGACTGCACCAGCAGAATAGTGAGCGCAGCTCTGGAGTATAATACAGGATGTAACTCAGGATCAGTACAGGATAAGTAATGTAATGTATGTACACAGTGACTGTACCAGCAGAATAGTGAGTGCAGCTCTGGAGTATGATACAGGATGTAACTCAGGATCAGTACAGGATAAGTAATGTAATGTATGTACACAGTGACTGTACCAGCAGAATAGTGAGTGCAGCTCTGGAGTATGATACAGGATGTAACTCAGGATCAGTACAGGATAAGTAATGTAATGTATGTACACAGTGACTGTACCAGCAGAATAGTGAGTGCAGCTCTGGAGTATAATACAGGATAAGTAATGTAATGTATGTACACAGTGACTGCACCAGCAGAATAGTGAGTGCAGCTCTGGAGTATAATACAGGATATAACTCAGGATCAGTACAGGATAAGTAATGTAATGTATGTACACAGTGACTGTACCAGCAGAATAGTGAGTGCAGCTCTGGAGTATAATACAGGATATAACTCAGGATCAGTACAGGATAAGTAATGTAATGTATGTACACAGTGACTGTACCAGCAGAATAGTGAGCGCAGCTCTGGAGTATAATACAGGATGTAACTCAGGATCAGTACAGGATAAGTAATGTAATGTATGTACACAGTGACTGTACCAGCAGAACAGTGAGTGCAGCTCTGGAGTATAATACAGGATGTAACTCAGGATCAGTACAGGATAAGTAATGTAATGTATGTACACAGTGACTGCACCAGCAGAATAGTGAGTGCAGCTCTGGAGTATAATACAGGATATAACTCAGGATCAGTACAGGATAAGTAATGTAATGTATGTACACAGTGACTGTACCAGCAGAATAGTGAGCGCAGCTCTGGAGTATAATACAGGATATAACTCAGGATCAGTACAGGATAAGTAATGTATGTACACAGTGACTACACCAGCAGAATAGTGAGTGCAGCTCTGGAGTATAATACAGGATATATCTCAGGATCAGTACAGGATAAGTAATGTATGTACACAGTGACTGTACCAGCAGAATTGTGAGCGCAGCTCTGGAGTATAATACAGGATATAACTCAGGATCAGTACAGGATAAGTAATGTATGTACACAGTGACTGCACCAGCAGAATAGTGAGTGCAGCTCTGGAGTATAATACAGGATGTAACTCAGGATCAGTACAGGGTAAGTAATGTAATGTATGTACACAGTGACTGTACCAGCAGAATAGTGAGTGCAGCTCTGGAGTATAATACAGGATGTAACTCAGGATCAGTACAGGATAAGTAATGTATGTACACAGTGACTGTACCAGCAGAATAGTGAGCGCAGCTCTGGAGTATAATACAGGATATAACTCAGGATCAGTACAGGATAAGTAATGTATGTACACAGTGACTGCACCAGCAGAATAGTGAGTGCAGCTCTGGAGTATAATACAGGATATAACTCAGGATCAGTACAGGATAAGTAATGTATGTACACAGTGACTGTACCAGCAGAATAGTGAGCGCAGCTCTGGAGAATAATACAGGATGTAACTCAGGATCAGTACAGGATAAGTAATGTAATGTATGTACACAGTGACTGTACCAGCAGAATAGTGAGCGCAGCTCTGGAGTATAATAGAGGATGTAACTCAGGATCAGTACAGGATAAGTAATGTAATGTATGTACACAGTGACTGCACCAGCAGAATAGTGAGTGCAGCTCTGGAGTATAATACAGGATATAACTCAGGATCAGTACAGGATAAGTAATGTAATGTATGTACACAGTGACTGTACCAGCAGAATAGTGAGCGCAGCTCTGGAGTATAATACAGGATATAACTCAGGATCAGTACAGGATAAGTAATGTATGTACACAGTGACTGTACCAGCAGAATAGTGAGCGCAGCTCTGGAGTATAATACAGGATATAACTCAGGATCAGTACAGGATAAGTAATGTATGTACACAGTGACTGCACCAGCAGAATAGTGAGTGCAGCTCTGGAGTATAATACAGGATGTAACTCAGGATCAGTACAGGATAAGTAATGTATGTACACAGTGACTGCACCAGCAGAATAGTGAGTGCAGCTCTGGAGTATAATACAGGATGTAACTCAGGATCAGTACAGGATAAGTAATGTAATGTATGTACACAGTGACTGCACCAGCAGAATAGTGAGTGCATCTCTGGAGTATAATACAGGATATAACTCAGGATCAGTACAGGATAAGTAATGTATGTACACAGTGACTGCACCAGCAGAATAGTGAGCACAGCTCTGGAGTATAATACAGGATATAACTCAGGGTCAGTACAGGATAAGTAATGTATGTACACAGTGACTGCACCAGCAGAATAGTGAGTGCAACTCTGGAGTATAATACAGGATATAACTCAGGATCAGTACAGGATAAGTAATGTATGTACACAGTGACTGTACCAGCAGAATAGTGAGCGCAGCTCTGGAGAATAATACAGGATGTAACTCAGGATCAGTACAGGATAAGTAATGTAATGTATGTATACAGTGACTGTACCAGCAGAATAGTGAGTGCAGCTCTGGAGAATAATACAGAATGTAACTCAGGATCAGTACAGGATAAGTAATGTATGTACACAGTGACTGTACCAGCAGAATAGTGAGCGCAGCTCTGGAGAATAATACAGGATGTAACTCAGGATCAGTACAGGATAAGTAATGTAATGTATGTATACAGTGACTGTACCAGCAGAATAGTGAGTGCAGCTCTGGAGAATAATACAGAATGTAACTCAGGATCAGTACAGGATAAGTAATGTAATGTATGTACACAGTGACTGTACCAGCAGAATAGTGAGCGCAGCTCTGGAGTATAATATAGGATGTAACTCAGGATCAGTACAGGATAAGTAATGTAATGTATGTACACAGTGACTGTACCAGCAGAATAGTGAGTGCAGCTCTGGAGTATAATGCAGGATGTAACTCAGGATCAGTACAGGATAAGTAATGTATGTACATAGTGACTGTACCAGCAGAATAGTGAGTGCAGCTCTGGAGTATAATACAGGATATAACTCAGGATCAGTACAGGATAAGTAATGTAATGTATGTATACAGTGACTGTTCCAGCAGAATAGTGAGCGCCGCTCTGGAGTATAATACAGGATGTAACTCAGGATCAGTACAGGATAAGTAATGTATGTACACAGTGACTGTACCAGCAGAATAGTGAGTGCAGCTCTGGAGGATAATACAGGATGTAACTCAGGATCAGTACAGAATAAGTAATGTAATGTATGTACACAGTGACTGCACCAGCAGAATAGTGAGCGCCGCTCTGGAGTATAATACAGGATGTAACTCAGGATCAGTACAGGATAAGTAATGTAATGTATGTACACAGTGACTGTACCAGCAGAATAGTGAGTGCAGCTTTGGAGTATAAAACAGGATGTAACTCAGGATCAGTACAGAATAAGTAATGTAATGTATGTACACAGTGACTGCACCAGCAGAATAGTGAGCGCAGCTCTGGAGTATAATACAGGATGTAACTCAGGATCAGTACAGGATAAATAATGTAATGTATGTACACAGTGACTGCACCAGCAGAATAGTGAGCGCAGCTCTGGAGTATAATACAGGATGTAACTCAGGATCAGTACAGGATAAGTAATATAATGTATGTACACAGTGACTGTACCAGCAGAATAGTGAGCGCAGCTCTGGAGTATAATACAGGATGTAACTCAGGATCAGTACAGGATAAGTAATGTAATGTATGTACACAGTGACTGTACCAGCAGAATAGTGAGCGCAGCTCTGGAGTATAATACAGGATGTAACTCAGGATCAGTACAGGATAAGTAATGTAATGTATGTACACAGTGGCTGTACCAGCAGAATAGTGAGCGCAGCTCTGGAGTATAATACAGGATGTAACTCAGGATCAGTACAGGATAAGTAATGTAATGTATGTACACAGTGACTGCACCAGCAGAATAACAGTTGCTTTCTGTTTCTCATTTCTGGCTATTAAACTAATGAAGCCTTGTCCTATAACTCCCCCCACCATCCCGGCCGTCTGTTCCTCATCAGACACAGTGTACATGTCACTCCCCGTCTGTGCTGCAGATAATCCAGTAACAACACATCATGAGTCACAGTCAGTCTCCTTGTCTCTGCAGATTACATACATAGCAAATGCATTAAGGGTATAATCACATATTGCGGTTTTTTTTTTTGTTTTTTTTTTGGGGGGGGGGGTTTTAGGATTTTCACCGAATCTCAGGAAAACGACAGCATTTTTGATTATTCTTGTATATATTTTGTATTATCTCTTTAGGGTCAGTGGCCCTTTAATTCCGGGCTACATTGTGTACGCTGTGGGGTGTGGGGACTGTTTGCATTCCAGGCCAGTGAATCGGAGGAGAGAAAGATCCAGATTTGCAGGGATTAAATTAATATTCACCCTAAAATTTCTTATTTCTGGGGATAAATGGGCCCTACATGACATCAGATCTCCCTAATAATTCCAACAATGGAGATGATCCAAATGACATTGTTTACATCTCTCACAAGGGGATCTACCCAGCTGATCTAGATTCCTGCATGGTAAATGTGCCTAAGTATGTATCAGCAAGGAAAAGGAAGATATATCACTATGTATCTAGGAATAGAATCTTGCAAGAGTCTGAGAAAGATGGGTGACTTCTCCGTCTTGACTACCCAGCTTTCCCAGCATACAAATACAGCTGCATAAAGTTTTTAAAGGGAGTCTGTCAGCAGGAAAATGGATATCAAACTAATGATTGTACCCTTTCCAAAGATGTCCTTCTTATTCTCCATGATTTTCTGATGCCGGTCTCTGCTTGGTTCCCAGTCGTGGTGTGTACCCCCTAAGATTGCATGCCATACCCCCTTGGGTACACGTACCACAGCTTGACAACCAATGGAATAAAGTCCAGATTTTCCTGAAATTGGAGCTGCAATGCAGAATAAGAAAGACATCTTTGGAAAGTGTGTAAGAAGCCCTACAGGGTACTGTCATTAGTTTGATACCCAGTTTTCTGCTGACATACTCCCTTTATTAAACCTTCAGAGGGGGTGATGATGTCAAGCTTTTATATACTGGGGGTTGTGATTTTAGGGGCTCAGGACTGGCGGCTGCAGACGGGTTTATTAGTCACCGGTCTGTTGGTTGTAGCCACAGGTGGGCATGAATCACTGGGGGAGGTGATATAGGTCCTGGAGGGGGATTACATTGCACATATTTCTACAGTCTATAAGATTTCTGGACAGACCTGTCTGTAAACCTGTCTGATCTTACCAACAGCAGATCCAGCACAAGAACCTGCAGAGAATGGAAAAATGCAGACAATCCGGGTGTAACCACAAAGTTTTCAATACTTTTTACCTGCACTGATACATTGTAACAAACTGAATGTGTCACAGAGGATTGTCTGGACTGGAAACAATTGTAACAACCCGTCAGCTGTGAGAAAGATTAGGCCTATGTTGCTTTACCTGGAGAGCACAGGCCATCTGAACTGGCTCTTATGGATGGGCACAAAGGAACACACAATGACACACTCAGCACTGCTACATCTGGAGGGGATTGCATTGAATGGACATTGTGACCTCCCCATGGGTTTCCCCCAGGTCCTCCCGCCCTCCAAGTGACGTGTTTTTTTAGGATCAGCCTATCAGGGCTCAGTATGCAGATGAGGAGGCGGGTCCTGTCAGGCTGAAAATGCTGCTGAGGATTCTGCATCCAAGATCTTGTGCAGCTGCAGGTTAGTGCGGAGACATCGTATGACCGGGGTGTGATAGCTATGTACATATGTATCATGGATGTGTATGTGTGTTAGAAGTGTGTATGTATGCGTGCTAGCTATGTACATATGTATAATGCATGTGTATGTGGGCTATAAGTGTGTACGTATGTGTGATAGCTATGTACATATGTATCATGGATGTGTATGTGTGCTATAAGTGTGTACGTATGTGTGATAGCTATGTACATGTGTATAATGCATGTGTATGTGGGCTATAAGTGTGTACGTATGTGTGATAGCTATGTACATATGTATAATGGATGTTATGTGTGTTATAAGTTTGTACGTATGTGTGATAGCTATGTACATGTGTATAATGCATGTGTATGTGGGCTATAAGTGTGTACGTATGTGTGATAGCTATGTACATATGTATAATGGATGTTATGTGTGTTATAAGTTTGTACATGTGTGTTGTAAGTGTGTAAGTATGTACATATAACACACATGCATACATATCTATTATACATATCAAACATACACACCTATCGCACACACTTATCTATTTTACATATGTATATGCCTATCACACATACATAGACACTTACAACACACTTATTACACATGTATGTAAAAAGGGTGTCTATGTATGTATGTGTGTGATAGGTGTGTACATATGTGTGTGATAGGTATGTACAGGTGTGTGATAAGTGTATAATAGGTATTTATATGTGTGATTACATGTGTACATTCCTGTATATGTGTTGCATCTGCGTACTGTATGTGTGTCATAGTGTTTACGTGTCTTTACTGTATTTGTGTGTGTATATATAATAGTATATTGTGTATATGTGATGTTGTCATGTATTTGCTGATTTCTTGTGTCTTGTGTACAACTTACTGACGCTCCCTGTTATTTGCAGATCTTGATCTCTTGGTGTTTGTTCTATTGATCCTTACACTGATACTTCATCCCATGTTGGTGTCTGTTCACATATCACCTCCTCATCCCCTTACATAAATCTTATATATCAGTGTCTCCCATTGCTGCTGTCTAATGTTAATTCTGACAGGGCAGCTTCCATAGGGGTTGTCACCCAGCTTTCCTTGAGTCCTGACTAACAAATCTCTCTGGGTATATAACGATATAGGAGTAGAAGATACAGTATACAGACACTACATACACAGAGCTGCCATTCAGGAGTCTGGGCGATAAGTGGAAGCTGTAATAGAGGCTATAGAGTGGCACCAAGCTTTCCCTGGATCAGATATCACTGAAATTGGAGAAAATAAGAGACAAGAGGATCAGCCAAGTGACACACAGTCTGGTGTACATTTGTATCCCTGTTTGCTACACCTTTTCCCTCCACCCTTAACACACCAATAAACATCCTGCAGATTCCCATTTTTATGAATATTTGTGATTCATTCTTTGAACAATCCCCTGACAGTCGTGCACTTGTTTTCACAGATTTTTTTTTTTTTTTTAGTTTTTCACAGTTTTTCAAAGTTTTCCCTCTTTCTGCAGATCTAAGAACCTCAGTTCTCCTTCAGGGTGACGCTATATCAGCACGTGCCACCACAATGCTCCTTATAGTCCTGGCTGTCACTCTGGGCCTTGTAGTCGCCTCTCCAATACAAAACTCCCCAGACACTGATAATGATGATTTGGACAGAGCGGACCCCTCGGTGTTGGAGCTCCAGGCCTTCCACCCCCTAGATGAAGCCAGCCTGAACGACCTATTCCAGGAGGTAGAAATGCTGATAAAGGACACACAGTCAACACTGACCAAGGCCGTGAAAGAGGTAAAATCCCTGCCTGCAATACCAGAGACAGTCTTTAGGCTGGAGTGGCACTGTTTCTAATCTCGGCTGGCCTCTTTATAGAAACTGCTCTGTAATCTGGGGGCTGAGCAGAAGAAAGTGGGGCTCTGTAGCAAATATTACAGTTGCCCCCCATTATGTGGCAGACTTTGGCCACCCATTTTGCCCATTTTAGGCACGTAGGAAAATACATGATATTTTTTCTTAAAATATTCATATTAATCCTGGGATTCAATTATTTTATCCTTTGTGGTCAAAGGTAACTGTAACGGAACACAATTGTAACAAACCCTCAGCTTTTTTCAGCGTCCGGACGCTTCCATTCACTGACAGCAAGCAGAGATCTTAACAATGACTATTAGAACTTCCCATTATACGCTATTTAGATAAAACCGGGCACCGTCCCTTTAATTCTGTATAAATCGGTGGCTTAGATTTCCTATGGTTGAGGCCATTCATGGGTTAAGTCCGTCTTGCGCTCCCCAGACTTGGATTTTATATAGGAGGCTCAGGAATGTTATATTTTCAGCTCCGATTTTGTCCCGTGCCTTCCTTTTTTTTTTTTTTATTTCAATGCAGCTTTTTCTTGGCAGCGTGTTAAATAAAACATAGAGGACGTGTAAGATGAAATAACGGGGCTGAGGTTTTTCCAAAAAGTCACCACACGGAAAATAACAAAAAAAAAAACACATTACTTTCCATGAGACAAACCAAATGTCTGAAACGGGAGACTAATGGGAAGTGAGTGCCTTAAAGGGGCAGCGCTTATTTGACCTAAATAGTCAGGAACGTTTTAACAAACTTTGCATAAATCCATAGTGAAGGCAAATGGAAGAAATTACAATATAGCATCATAGAAAAAATGCTTCTTTCCCCACTTATTTGGCTCTTTTCTTGCTCCGCCTCCAGCTAAACTGACTTTCACTCTAGAATCTCAGCTGAATCTATGCGGCTCACAGAGGTGTCATATTACAGGTTTAAGTCTATGGAGAGGAGGGGAGGAGTGAGAGAGGGGAGACGCAGGTACGGATTAGGAAGTTTCTCTAAGTGGTCAATAACTTTTCTACAAACTTTGCCTAAATCCATAGCACAGGCCAGTGAAGGAAACTTTGTAATATACCATATAAGAGAATAATGCTTCTTTCTCCACTCATCAGGATTTTATTCTATGCTCTCTTTCTACTGCTAAAATGATATTCATTCTGAAATTTCTGTTGAAACTGTCTTGTTAAATTAACATGGACTGCAGAGGTGTCAGATTACAGTTTTACATAGAAGTCTATGGAGAGGGAAGGGTGGAGGAGACAGCAGGAGATGAGTGAGCGTTACAGAAGACCTTTCATCAGTTTGGGCACAGGCAGTTCTATCTACTGCTGGAAAGCCGACAGTGCGCTGAATTCAGCGCACTATCGGCTTTCCCGATCTGTACCCTGTGTAAAGCGCTATTGGTCCCGGTACCGTAGTGCTTTACAGTCAGAAGGGCGTTCCTGACAGTCAGTCAGGTACGTCCTTCTGCACAGCAGCGCCTATCACACTGTAGATTGTGAGCGGGGAGGAACACCCCCTCCCCCTGCTCACAGTGCTCGTCCATAGACGAGTATTATCAGGATGGAGGGGGCGTTCCTCCCCGCTCACACAGAGGCTGCTGGAGATAAAAAGGAAGTTTCTATCTCACCCCAAGTTCTTTACTCATAGCAGTACAGGTCTGTAAACTTTAAACCAGTTGCACACGACCGTTGAATGGACGGCATGGGCGTTGGATGTCGTCCGTGTGCTTCCCATGCATCTCCAGTGTTTCCGTGGCCTCTTTGATTCAATGAATAGGAACTGCAGAAGCCAAGCCGCAAAATTGGACAGGGATAGGACCTGTTCCATGTTTTGCAGCCCGGAGTGTCAGCCCCGCACCATGTCATTCACGGTCATATGTACGGAACCATAGAAATGAATGGGTCAGTGTTCTGTCCAGGAAAAACCCGGATAGCAAACTGACCATTCATACGGTCGTGTACAAGGGGCTTAATGTCCTAAATGACCCCTCTGAGTGCAGTGTAATGGAGACATCATAGCAGCTTATCTCCACACACCTGCTCAGGGAGAACTGCGAATTAGAGACCAATGTGGCTGCTATTGCTTTCTCCAAAAGGGTTGGCACCCAGCTTTCCCAGTATCTGTTCCAGAAAGGGCAGGATGCCAAGTAGATCTGCCTTGTTGCAGAATGCATGACTCTATAGCGACGTAGGAAGAGCCTTGGAAAGCTGGGTGATGGCTTCTGTGGGAGCGCTGAGCACTTTTCGGATGACTCACAAGCTGCAGGATCTTCCTGTACTCCGCTGCCAGGCGCTGGGTGATGCTGTGGTTATTAAACTTTATAAATTATGGATGAATCGTGGATTCCGCATATTTGAGCTCATTTTTGTCTTCCGAGGCGCAATGAAATTTACATGAAATTATCCAATGACGACTGCAGGAGACTGAGCTCTTTACCCAAAATTATGGTCGGAATATTGGAAATATTAGATACGTTTTGATCCAGAGCAAAAATAAACAAAAATTAGAGCTAGGTATGTGTTATGGAAGCACTGGGGATACAGCAGCACAGAGTATTTAAGGGTGGGAGGTCACAACATGAAAGCTAGGTGATGGAGTAGAGTCATGAGCAGCACAAAGTATTTCTTAAAGGGACCTTTCACATCCTCCACCACGTGGAGCCCGGCACAGTTGGGAGTTTTTCCCTTGTTCCCATTCCTTCTGATCAATCATTTCTGTTACTGTCAAGTGGGCGGTCCTCTTCATTAGTACTCACGGAGCTGTGACTGGAGTCAATAGTTCACAATATACCAGGGTATCCCGATCTGGGAACCACCATCTTTGTAAAGTTTTATTCCACAGACACGATTTCTTCAGCGCTGCTCTAGGTGTGCCGAACGTCTATGGAGAAAATCACGCTCACCTGCAGATTTCCTCCACTTCAAGTTTATGCTTAAAACATATAGCTCTGCCCTTTACCTTGCCAAACAAGACTATTTCACCGCCCTCATCTCTTCTCTCTCAAGCAACCCTAAAAGGCTTTTTGAAACCTTTCACTCCTTACTCACACCCAAGGTGCAGACGCCATTCACAGACCTTAGTGCTGATGACCTGGCCATGTATTTCCATGATAAAATTGATAAGATCCATCAGGAAATTACTGCCCAAGCCCCAGGTGGCATTGACTCCCACACCTACGATAGTACTGATCCCCTCACCAGCCGCACTTATGACTGTCCATTCTCATCTTTTGAACCTGTCACAGAAGAGGAAGTTTCCCAGCTACTTTCTTCATCTCGCCCCACAACCTGCAGTAGTGACCCCTTCCCCTCACACCTTCTCCAATCTCTGTCCCCTGCTGTCACTACTTACCTTACTAAAATATTTAACCTCTCTCTCTCTTCTGGAATCTTCCCATCCTCCTTCAAGCATGCTGTTATAATCCCGCTACTGAAAAAACCCTCCCTGGACCCATCCTGTGCTGCTAACTATCGACCCGTCTCTAACCTCCCCTTCATCTCTAAACTTTTGGAACGCCTGGTTTATTCTCGGTTAATCCGTTATCTCTCTGCTAACTCTCTGCTTGACCCCTTACAATCTGGTTTCCGCGCTCTGCACTCTACTGAAACAGCTCTCACAAAAGTCTCTAATGATCTACTAAAGGCTAAATCCAATGGTGACTTCTCTCTTCTTATTCTTCTGGACCTCTCTGCAGCTTTTGACACTGTTGACCATCAACTTCTCCTCACTATGCTCCGCTCAGTTGGCCTCAATGACACTGCGCTCTCCTGGTTCTCCTCTTATCTCTCAGGCCGCACTTTCAGTGTATCATTTGCGGGCTCTGTTTCCTCCCCTCTTTCCCTTGCTGTTGGGGTTCCTCAGGGCTCGGTCCTCGGCCCCCTGCTCTTTTCTCTCTACACAGCCCCCATTGGACAAACCATCGCCAGATTTGGCTTCAGGTACCATCTTTATGCTGATGACACCCAATTATACACATCTTCCCGTGACATCACCCCTGCACTCATTCAGAACACCAGTGACTGTCTCTCTGCTGTCTCTAATATCATGTCCTCGCTCTATCTGAAACTAAATCTCTCTAAGACTGAACTACTACTGTTTCCACCATCTAACAGATCTGTCCCTGATATATCCATTGCAGTCTCAGGCCTTACTATAACTCCTAGGCAGCATGCCCGCTGCCTTGGGGTCATATTTGACGCAGACTTTTCCTTCACCCCTCATATTGAATCACTCGCACGTTCATGTCACCTCCACCTCAAAAACATCTCCAGAATACGCCCTTTCCTTACCAGAGATACACTAAAGACACTTATTGTCTCTCTGATTCATTCTCGCCTTGACTACTGTAATTCCTTACTAATCGGTCTTCCCCTCACTAAACTCTCTCCTCTACAATCTATTCTGAATGCAGCGGCCAGGCTCATCTATCAGGCTAGACGCTACAGCGATGCCTCCGGTCTGTGCCAGTCGCTACATTGGCTGCCTATTCATTATAGAATAAAATATAAAGTTATTACTCTCATCCACAAGGCTCTCCATAATGCCGCACCTCCCTACATTTCTTCCCTCATCTCTGTCTACCGCCCAACCCGTGCTCTCCGCTCACTCAATGACCTAACACTTACATCCTCTATTATCAGAACCTCCCATGCTCGTATACAAGACTTCTCCCGAGCTGCACCACTTCTCTGGAATGCTCTACCCCGGACAATCAGATTAACTCCCAACTTCTACAGTTTCAAACGCAAACTAAAGACGCATCTTTTCAGACAAGCCTATCACAATTCCTAATGCACAAAATTGTCTGAACACTGTATAAGCAATGCCGCCCCTGCTACCTCTTGTGTCACCCTCTCTACCTCATAGATTGTAAGCTCTTTTGAGCAGGGCCCTCAGTCCCATTGTGTGAAATGACGTTCTTTGTTATGTATGTCTGTATCTGAACCCTATAAATTGTACAGCGCTGCGGAATATGTTGGCGCTATATAAATAAAATGTATTATTTATTATTACTTATTGTTTCACTAAATCTGTTCCAGGTCTCAAACCCAGGACCTTGTGTATGGACGGCAGGCACCTTAAGATTTCATCTGTATAGGGCGCTAACACCATAGTGTCTGTGTAATACAAGCTTGCTTTCCTAACATATTTGTGTTTTCTTCAGTTAGAGGCCGAAGAAAGCTCAGAAGACAAAGTCGTCTTAAAAGATCTGCCGCCCAATTACCATAACGAATCAGTGAAAGTGACCAAACTGGGAAACGCCACCCTGCTGACCAAGCAAGAGATCGTCAAGGTAATGATGTGATCGGGGGATCTGGTGCAGTCGTTGTAGGGTATATTACATTATCACTCAGGCTATGTCCATATTTCCAGTAAGGCGCTGCTGGTGTGGATTGGGCACTACTAGATGCTACTGGTGCACACTGGGCTGCACAAGTTTGTGCCCTGTTGGACCCTGCTGGGGTAGTTTTGGTCCAACTGGCTTTTGCTGCCATAGTTTAACTCCTGTGAGGCTTTGCTGCTTTCGCTTGAAGACTGCTCAGCTTTGCTGCCATAGTTTGGATACTGTTGGGCTCTATAGAATTAGTTTGGGCCCTGCAGAGCATTTTTTTTGTAGATTGGATCGTCCTGGACTCTGCTGCAGTAGTTTGGGTCGTCTTTAATTTGATGCAATAGATTGGATAATTCTGGGGCCTGCTGTGGTAACTGAGGCCTGGTCAGCTCTGCAGCGGTAGTTTGGGTCCTGCTGAGCTTCCATTGGGTATATTGGATTCTGCTGGGCTCTGCAGCGGTAGTTTGGCTTTTGGTGAGCTTCCATTGGGTATATTGGATCCTGCTGGGCTCTGTAGCAGTAGTTTTTGGTCCTGCTGAGCTTCCATTGGGTATATAGGATCCTGCTGGGCTCTGCAGCGGTAGTTTGGGTCCTGCTGAGATTCCATTGGGTATATTGGATCCGGTTGGGCTCTGCAGCGGTAGTTTGGGTCCTGCTGAGTTTCTGTTGGGTATATTGGATCCTGCTGGGCTCTGTAGCGATAGCTTTTGGTCCTGCTGAGTTTCCATTGGGTATGTTGGATCCTGCTGGGCTCTGTAGCGGTAGTGTTTGGTCCTGCTGAGCTTCCATTGGGTATATTGGATCCTGTTCGGCTCTGCAGCGGTAGTTTTTGGTCCTGCTGAGTTTCTGTTGGGTATATTGGATCCTGCTGGGGTCTGCAGCGGTAGTTTGGGTCCTGCTGAGCTTCCATTGGGTATGTTGGATCCTGCTGGGCTCTGTAGCGGTAGTGTTTGGTCCTGCTGAGCTTCCATTGGGTATATTGGATCCTGTTCGGCTCTGCAGCGGTAGTTTTTGGTCCTGCTGAGTTTCTGTTGGGTATATTGGATCCTGCTGGGGTCTGCAGCGGTAGTTTGGGTCCTGCTGAGTTTCTGTTGGGTATATTGGATCCTGCTGGGCTCTGCAGCGGTAGTTTGGGTCCTGCTGAGCTTCCATTGGGTATATTGGATCCTGCTGGGCTCTGCAGCGGTAGTTTGGGTCCTGCTGAGCTTCCATTGGGTATATTGGATCCTGCTGGGCTCTGCAGCGGTAGTTTTTGGTCCTGCTGAGCTTCCATTGGATATATTGGATCCTGCTGGGCTCTGCAGCGGTAGTTTTTGGTCCTGCTGAGCTTCCATTGGGTATATTGGATCCTGCTGGGCTCTGCAGCGGTAGTTTTTGGTCCTGCTGAGTTTCTGTTGGGTATATTGGATCCTGCTGGGCTCTGCAGCGGTAGTTTGGCTCTTGGTGAGCTTCCATTGGGTATGTTGGATCCTGCTGGGCTCTGTAGCAGTAGTGTTTGGTCCTGCTGAGCTTCCATTGGGTATATTGGATCCTGTTGGGCTCTGCAGCGGTAGTTTTTGGTCCTGCTGAGTTTCTGTTGGGTATATTGGATCCTGCTGGGGTCTGCAGCGGTAGTTTGGGCCCTGCTGAGCTTCCATTGGGTATATTGGATCCTGCTGGGCTCTGCAGCGGTAGTTTTTGGTCCTGCTGAGCTTCCATTGGGTATATTGGATCCTGCTGGGCTCTGCAGCGGTAGTTTTTGGTCCTGCTGAGTTTCTGTTGGGTATATTGGATCCTGCTGGGGTCTGCAGCGGTAGTTTGGGCCCTGCTGAGCTTCCATTGGGTATATTGGATCCTGCTGGGCTCTGCAGCGGTAGTTTTTGGTCCTGCTGAGCTTCCATTGGGTATATTGGATCCTGCTGGGCTCTGCAGTGGTAGTTTTTGGTCCTGCTGAGTTTCTGTTGGGTATATTGGATCCTGCTGGGATCTGTAGCGGTCATGTGGGTCATTTTGGGCTCTGCTGCAGTAATTTGGATTTTACTGAGCTTTGGTTGGATATGCTGGATCCTGGTGCGCTCTGTTGCAGTAGTTTGGGTCTTTTAGGGCTCTGCTGCCATAGTTTATATTGTGCTAGGCTTTGATGTAATAGTTGGGTCCTGCTGGTCTGTGTTATAGCAGTATGGGTCTTGCTGGCTTCTACTCTATTATTTTGAGTCTTGCTGAGCTTTTCTGCCATTGCTTGGTTCCTGCTGTACTCTGTTGCAGTAGTTTCGATCCTGCTAGGGTCATTTTGGGCTCTTTTAGGCTCCGCTGCTTCGCCTTACTGAGTTCTGATACTGTAATATGGTATTTTAGGGAAAGCAGATCTGACTGGCAGTTGCATCAGAATCTATGTCTTAAAATTACACACAACGTTGCGTTACTTTGTTTCGTGTCCTGGTAACACTTGTGTAGAGAACAGCTAGCAATGCAATAGAGATAATTGTCTTATACAGTAATATTATTTTCTTCAGGAAACGGACAATAAAACTGGATCTAGTTACATCTCTGAGACGATTATATCATCACTGAAAAGTGGGGACAAGACGGGACATGTAAGTCTGCATGTATGTGAACTGTGGCTCTATGTGACGTGCTCCGCTCTGTGGGGATATTACACGTTATTATCATATACCTGCTGTAGAGTAATGGACATACTGCTGGCGGCTCAGGTATAATGTGTAACAACTGGCGCTCTGAAGATGCTACCAGGCTCTAAGGCAACAGGTTATCGCCTGTGATTGATGGGTATTGCTGCTATACCAAGTATATCTTACTGAATCTACCATGCTGATGGTTGGGCACTGATGCTATACACACTGTATCATCTGGTATCTGCTATGCTGATGGTTGGGCACTGATGCTATACACACTGTATCATCTGGTATCTGCTATGCTGATGGTTGGGCACTGATGCTATACACTATGTATCATCTGGTATCTGCTATGCTGATGGTTGGGCACTGATGCTATACACTATGTATCATCTGGTATCTGCTATGCTGATGGTTGGGCACTGATGCTATACACACTGTATCATCTGGTATCTGCTATGCTGATGGTTGGGCACTGATGCTATACACTATGTATCATCTGGTATCTGCCATGCTGATGGTTGGGCACTGATGCTATACACTATGTATCATCTGGTATTTTCCATGCTGATGGTTGGGCACTGATGCTATACACTATGTATCATCTGGTATTTTCCATGCTGATGGTTGGGCACTGATGCTATACACTATGTATCATCTGGTATCTGCCATGCTGATGTTTGGGCACTGATGCTATACACTATGTATCATCTGGTATCTGCCATGCTGATGGTTGGGCACTGATGCTATACACTATGTATCATCTGGTATTTTCCATGCTGATGGTTGGGCACTGATGCTATACACTATGTATCATCTGGTATCTGCCATGCTGATGTTTGGGCACTGATGCTATACACTATGTATCATCTGGTATCTGCCATGCTGATGGTTGGGCACTGATGCTATACACTATGTATCATCTGGTATCTGCCATGCTGATGTTTGGGCACTGATGCTATACACTATGTATCTTGATGATGTTCTATCAGTATAATGTGACTATCGCCAGCCTTTGTGGCTGCAGCTTCGGCACTTTGTTGTCTCTGCTATCTTGTGCTGACTGTCTGAGGACCATCTGAGCTCTGCTTTTTCTCAGTGGGGATTCTTTTAGCCCCGAGTATATACTATATATGGTGGACGGTATGATCTCTGCTTCTGTAATACACATCATTGCAGGCTCTGCCTGTATACTGTGGGCACTGTCTGGGCTCTGCCTGTGTACTGTGGGCACTGTCTGGCTCTGCCTGTATACTTGTGGGCACTGTCTGGGCTTTGCCTGTATACTGTGGGCACTGTCTGGGCTCTGCCTGTATACTGTGGGCACTGTCTGTCTCTGCCTGTATACTGTGGGCACTGTCTGGGCTTTGCCTGTATACTGTGGGCACTGTCTGGGCTCTGCCTGTATACTGTGGGCACTGTCTGTCTCTGCCTGTATACTTGTGGGCACTGTCTGGGCTTTGCCTGTATACTGTGGGCACTGTCTGGGCTCTGCCTGTATACTGTGGGCACTGTCTGTCTCTGCCTGTATACTGTGGGCACTGTCTGGCTCTGCCTGTATACTGTGGGCACTGTCTGTCTCTGCCTGTATACTGTGGGCACTGTCTGGCTCTGCCTGTATACTGTGGACACTGTCTGGCTCTGCCTGTATACTGTGGGCACTGTCTGGCTCTGCCTGTATACTGTGGACACTGTCTGGCTCTGCCTGTATACTGTGGGCACTGTCTGGCTCTGCCTGTATACTGTGGACACTGTCTGGCTCTGCCTGTATACTGTGGGCACTGTCTGTCTCTGCCTGTATACTGTGGGCACTGTCTGGCTCTGCCTGTATACTGTGGACACTGTCTGGCTCTGCCTGTATACTGTGGGCACTGTCTGGCTCTGCCTGTATACTGTGGGCACTGTCTGGGCTCTGCCTGTATACTGTGGGCACTGTCTGGGCTCTGCCTGTATACTGTGGGCACTGTCTGGCTCTGCCTGTATACTGTGGGCACTGTCTGGCTCTGCCTGTATACTGTGGGCACTGTCTGGGCTCTGCCTGTATACTGTGGGCACTGTCTGGCTCTGCCTGTATACTGTGGGCACTGTCTGGCTCTGCCTGTATACTGTGGGCACTGTCTGGGCTCTGAAAGCTGATGGTTGGGCACTGATGCTATACACACTGTATCATCTGGTATCTGCTATGCTGATGGTTGGGCACTGATGCTATACACTATGTATCATCTGGTATCTGCCATGCTGATGGTTGGGCACTGATGCTATACACTATGTATCATCTGGTATTTTCCATGCTGATGGTTGGGCACTGATGCTATACACTATGTATCATCTGGTATTTTCCATGCTGATGGTTGGGCACTGATGCTATACACTATGTATCATCTGGTATCTGCCATGCTGATGTTTGGGCACTGATGCTATACACTATGTATCATCTGGTATCTGCCATGCTGATGGTTGGGCACTGATGCTATACACTATGTATCATCTGGTATTTTCCATGCTGATGGTTGGGCACTGATGCTATACACTATGTATCATCTGGTATCTGCCATGCTGATGTTTGGGCACTGATGCTATACACTATGTATCATCTGGTATCTGCCATGCTGATGGTTGGGCACTGATGCTATACACTATGTATCATCTGGTATCTGTCATGCTGATGTTTGGGCACTGATGCTATACACTATGTATCTTGATGATGTTCTATCAGTATAATGTGACTATCGCCAGCCTTTGTGGCTGCAGCTTCGGCACTTTGTTGTCTCTGCTATCTTGTGCTGACTGTCTGAGGACCATCTGAGCTCTGCTTTTTCTCAGTGGGGATTCTTTTAGCCCCGAGTATATACTATATATGGTGGACGGTATGATCTCTGCTTCTGTAATACACATCATTGCAGGCTCTGCCTGTATACTGTGGGCACTGTCTGGGCTCTGCCTGTGTACTGTGGGCACTGTCTGGCTCTGCCTGTATACTTGTGGGCACTGTCTGGGCTTTGCCTGTATACTGTGGGCACTGTCTGGGCTCTGCCTGTATACTGTGGGCACTGTCTGTCTCTGCCTGTATACTGTGGGCACTGTCTGGGCTTTGCCTGTATACTGTGGGCACTGTCTGGGCTCTGCCTGTATACTGTGGGCACTGTCTGTCTCTGCCTGTATACTTGTGGGCACTGTCTGGGCTTTGCCTGTATACTGTGGGCACTGTCTGGGCTCTGCCTGTATACTGTGGGCACTGTCTGGGCTCTGCCTGTATACTGTGGGCACTGTCTGGCTCTGCCTGTATACTGTGGGCACTGTCTGTCTCTGCCTGTATACTGTGGGCACTGTCTGGCTCTGCCTGTATACTGTGGACACTGTCTGGCTCTGCCTGTATACTGTGGGCACTGTCTGGCTCTGCCTGTATACTGTGGACACTGTCTGGCTCTGCCTGTATACTGTGGGCACTGTCTGGCTCTGCCTGTATACTGTGGACACTGTCTGGCTCTGCCTGTATACTGTGGGCACTGTCTGTCTCTGCCTGTATACTGTGGGCACTGTCTGGCTCTGCCTGTATACTGTGGACACTGTCTGGCTCTGCCTGTATACTGTGGGCACTGTCTGGCTCTGCCTGTATACTGTGGGCACTGTCTGGGCTCTGCCTGTATACTGTGGGCACTGTCTGGGCTCTGCCTGTATACTGTGGGCACTGTCTGGCTCTGCCTGTATACTGTGGGCACTGTCTGGCTCTGCCTGTATACTGTGGGCACTGTCTGGGCTCTGCCTGTATACTGTGGGCACTGTCTGGCTCTGCCTGTGTACTGTGGGCACTGTCTGGCTCTGCCTGTATACTGTGGGCACTGTCTGGGCTCTGCCTGTATACTGTGGGCACTGTCTGGCTCTGCCTGTATACTGTGGGCACTGTCTGGGCTCTGCCTGTATACTGTGGGCACTGTCTGGGCTCTGCCTGTATACTGTGGGCACTGTCTGGCTCTGCCTGCGTACTGTGGGCACTGTCTGGCTCTGCCTGTATACTGTGGGCACTGTCTGGGCTCTGCCTGTGTACTGTGGGCACTGTCTGGCTCTGCCTGTATACTGTGGACACTGTCTGGCTCTGCCTGTATACTGTGGGCACTGTCTGGCTCTGCCTGTATACTGTGGGCACTGTCTGGGCTCTGCCTGTATACTGTGGGCACTGTCTGGGCTCTGCCTGTATACTGTGGGCACTGTCTGGCTCTGCCTGTATACTGTGGGCACTGTCTGGCTCTGCCTGTATACTGTGGGCACTGTCTGTCTCTGCCTGTATACTGTGGGCACTGTCTGGCTCTGCCTGTATACTGTGGGCACTGTCTGGGCTCTGCCTGTATACTGTGGGCACTGTCTGGGCTCTGCCTGTATACTGTGGGCACTGTCTGGCTCTGCCTGTATACTGTGGGCACTGTCTGGCTCTGCCTGTATACTGTGGGCACTGTCTGTCTCTGCCTGTATACTGTGGGCACTGTCTGGCTCTGCCTGTATACTGTGGACACTGTCTGGCTCTGCCTGTATACTGTGGACACTGTCTGGCTCTGCCTGTATACTGTGGGCACTGTCTGGGCTCTGCCTGTGTACTGTGGACACTGTCTGGGCTCTGCCTGTATACTGTGGGCACTGTCTGGGCTCTGCCTGTATACTGTGGGCACTGTCTGGGCTCTGCCTGTATACTGTGGGCACTGTCTGGCTCTGCCTGTATACTGTGGGCACTGTCTGGCTCTGCCTGTATACTGTGGGCACTGTCTGGGCTCTGCCTGTATACTGTGGGCACTGTCTGGGCTCTGCCTGTATACTGTGGGCACTGTCTGGCTCTGCCTGTATACTGTGGACACTGTCTGGGCTCTGCCTGTATACTGTGGGCACTGTCTGGGCTCTGCCTGTATACTGTGGGCACTGCCGGTATTCTGTGGGCACTGTCTGGGCTCTGCCTGTATACTGTGGGCACTGTCTGGGCTCTGCCTGTATACTGTGGGCACTGTCTGGGCTCTGCCTGTATACTGTGGGCACTGCCGGTATTCTGTGGGCACTGTCTGGGCTCTGCCTGTATACTGTGGGCACTGTCTGGGTGCTGTCTGTGTGCCAAGGAATGCCTGGTCACTGCCTGTGTATACACAGGACTGTCTGATCTTTACTTATGTATAGGGGGGACTCTCTGCCCTCTACCCATGTATATACGGTCCTGTCAGGGCTCATCTCGTTTATGCTGGGCTTTGCACATGTATGCTGAGTACTGCCTTGAATTCGGTGCACTCCGCAGATGTGTCGTTCCTATGTGTTAGTTGCCACTTTCACATCCTGCTGCCGTTCTATATACAGGCCGGCTTACAGATAAATGTTCTGCGGCCGCTTCAGATAAACCTTTAACTGTTTCCATCCCCGGCCGGTGATCTCCATGGGGAATATAGCGGAGACAAGCCGGTACTCACCCCTGAAAGCTCTCCATAGAATAAGGTGCTCAGTGAGGGGCTACAGAAATAAGAAGAGTATGGAGAGCAGGGAACATCAGAGAATAGGAGGAAAGCAGAAAATAAGTAGGAAGCTCATCAATAACACCACAGAGGAATAAAAACCGTGTCATCATTACAGTGGTGGAATATTATTTACTGAACCCGCTCTGAAGGAGAAGGGACGGGGGGTGGGGGGGTGGTAAATATATTACAATATAATATATCGTGGGCATGTACATAGGAGTAGTATTATAGTAGTTATATTCTTGTACATAGGAGTAGTATTATAGTAGTTATATTCTTGTACATAGGAGTAGTATTATAGTAGTTATATTCTTGTACATAGGAGTAGTATTATAGTAGTTATATTCTTGTACATAGGGGTAGTATTATAGTAGTTATATTCTTGTACATAGGAGCAGTATTATAGTAGTTATATTCTTGTACATAGGAGTAGTATTATAGTAGTTATATTCTTGTACATAGGAGCAGTATTATAGTAGTTATATTCTTGTACATAGGAGCAGTATTATAGTAGTTATATTCTTGTACATAGGAGGTAGTATTATAGTAGTTATATTCTTGTACATAGGAGGTAGTATTATAGTAGTTATATTCTTGTACATAGGAGCAGTATTATAGTAGTTATATTCTTGTACATAGGAACAGTATTATAGTAGTTATATTCTTGTACATAGGAGTAGTATTATAGTAGTTATATTCTTGTACATAGGAGTAGTATTATAGTAGTTATATTCTTGTACATAGGAGCAGTATTATAGTAGTTATATTCTTGTACATAGGAGTAGTATTATAGTAGTTATATTCTTGTACATAGGAGCAGTATTATAGTAGTTATATTCTTGTACATAGGAGCAGTATTATAGTAGTTATATTCTTGTACATAGGAGTAGTATTATAGTAGTTATATTCTTGTACATAGGAGTAGTATTATAGTAGTTATATTCTTGTACATAGGAGCAGTATTATAGTAGTTATATTCTTGTACATAGGAGGCAGTATTATAGTAGTTATATTCTTGTACATAGGAGCAGTATTATAGTAGTTATATTCTTGTACATAGGAGTGGTATTATAGTAGTTATATTCTTGTACATAGGAGCGGTATTATAGTAGTTATATTCTTGTACATAGGAGCAGTATTATAGTAGTTATATTCTTGTACATAGGGGTAGTATTATAGTCGTTATATTCTTGTACATAGGAGGTAGTATTATAGTAGTTATATTCTTGTACATAGGGGCAGTATTATAGTAGTTATATTCTTGTACATAGGAGCAGTATTATAGTAGTTATATTCTTATACATAGGAGGTAGTATTATAGTAGTTATATTCTTGTACATAGGAGCAGTATTATAGTAGTTATATTCTTGTACATAGGAGGTAGTATTATAGTAGTTATATTCTTGTACATAGGGGCAGTATTATAGTAGTTATATTCTTGTACATAGGAGCAGTATTATAGTAGTTATATTCTTATACATAGGAGGTAGTATTATAGTAGTTATATTCTTGTACATAGGAGCAGTATTATAGTAGTTATATTCTTATACATAGGAGGTAGTATTATAGTAGTTATATTCTTGTACATAGCAGTATTATAGTAGTTATATTCTTGTACATAGGAGCAGTATTATAGTAGTTATATTCTTGTACATAGGAGGTAGTATTATAGTAGTTATATTCTTGTACATAGGAGGTAGTATTATAGTAGTTATATTCTTATACATATACACATATGGTTTATTTCACAGTCACTTTTGCTCCTCTATTCTCACATCATTGAAGCACATAATGATAATATCTGCACCTCCCTCCTCGCTGTGTATATACTGTTTTCTGTAAATGGACTTTGTAGATTTCTACAGGCTGCTGGAAGGTGTACAAGCTGTCACTTTCCTGTCATATACTAAATAACAATATTTCATATATATATATATATATATATATATATATATATATATATATATATGGACTGCTGATTTCTGTGCAGTAAATGATATAAACAATGGGCCGATGTATCAGTTTCCGCTTCAGAGGGTGTCACATAATGGCAGACATGAAGGTAACAGATGGGACTGTGCTCTTTTATCTCCAGACTTAGGTCGTCATGTTCCTGGTTGTGATCACTTTATGGCGAGACTCCAGGATGTGACTGGGCCATATGTGAAGGCAGTGAATATTACGTGCACTCTCTGCGCCTTTTGTATATTCAGTAACTGGGATTTCCCATTAACTTTCCACATTACGAGATTCCATTTTCTACAGTGTTTATATAAGAATCCAAGAGCAGAGAGAAATACAAAGCAAATATGCACATGACATAGAGACAATTGTTATTCTCAGTCCAAGTGCAAATATCAGCTTGTTACAATGTGCAGGTAAAATGTATAAGTAATTCATTAGCTATATCATGCCCTGCGCCCCAGGACAATGAGCCTTCACCACATCCGCCCTGCTGTAATCATTGATTACAGTTGTATATAACACTGTATTGGTGATAACACTGTATGGGTGATGACAGATATACGGCATTATATGGATGATTACGGTTGTATATAACACTATGGGTGATGACTGTGGTATATGGCATTGTATGGATGATTACAGTTGTATATAACAATGTATGGGTGATGACTGGTATATGGCATTATATGGATGATTGCGGTTGTATATAACACTGTATTGGTGATGACTGGTATACGGCATTATATGGATGATTACGGTTGTATATAACACTATGGGTGATGACTGTGGTATATGGCATTGTATGGATGATTACGGTTGTATATAACACTGTATTGGTGATGACTGGTATACGGCATTATATGGATGATTGCGGTTGTATATAACACTGTATTAGTGATGACTGGTATACGGCATTATATGGATGATTGCGGTTGTATATAACACTATATTGGTGATGACTGGTATACGGCAGTATATGGATGATTACGGTTGTATATAACACTATGAGTGATGACTGTGGTATATAGCATTGCATGGATGATTACGGTTGTATATAACACTGTATGGGTGATGACTGGTATATGGCATTGTATGGATGATTACAGTTGTATATAACACTGTATGGGTGATGACCATGGTATACGGCATTATATGGATGATTATGGTTGTATATAACACTATGGGCAATGACTGTGGTATATGGCATTGTATGGATGATTACGGTTGTGTATAACACTGTATGGGTGATGACCATGGTATACGGCATTATATGGATGATTACGGTTGTATATAACACTATGGGTGATGACTGTGGTACATGGCAGTGTATGGATGATTACGGTTGTATATAACACTATGGGTGATGATATAGTTTGTCGCTCCTCAGCCCTGTGTGATGTTCGCCTCGGTGTGTGGTTTGCAGTTCTCAGCGTCGGGCGGTTGATGTGTCCGCTCCCCTGTTGCATTGAGCCCTCAGCTGCTGCCATCTTGTGTTTGTTCATCCCTTGTGACATAGAAGTCGCTGTTTTCGCCTTGGGTTATTTTTTTGGTTTGTTGCTTTTCTGGATTTGATTATGTTTAAATAGAGAATGACAAAGACGCTGCGAATGATTTATAGTCAGCACTTCAGAGCTGAAATCTTCATATACTGCGATATTATTTATGTGTAAAGCATGGCAGCAATTATGTGTATTGTAATATCATATTTAGCTAAGTATTTATGTGTAATGTATGGCAATAACATTTATGTAGTGTTGGCTTTATTTATATGTAAGATATGGTGCCATTATGTATAGAACAGCAGTGTTAGTATTGTGTACTGTATGGCAGTATTAGCTATGTGTACAGAATGGCAGCATTAATTGTGTGTACAATACAGAACGGTGATTTATATGTGCTGTTGGCATTATTTACTGTGCATTATATGGCAGTTTTAACTGTGTACAGTATAACACTGTTTATGTGCACTGAATGGCAGCATTATTTATATGTATCATATGATGACCTTATTAATGCATTTTTATAATAAACTGTATGAAATGAGTATGCATGAACTTGCTACGAATGCTATTACTGTCAGTATGTTATGTATCTACATGTTATATACGTTATTACAGGAGTGCATCGTGGACGAGGACTGCCGGCCTGGAAACTATTGCCAACTCTCCAGCTTTAACTATAGGTGCCTGCCTTGTAAGCAGGAGGAGATGGTAAGGATTTGACAAGGCTCAGTGAAATATAGCAGGTTGTCATTTAAGTTACAGTCACATCCAGAGCTGCAGCCTACTATGTAGAGGGACTCAGCACCTATAGAATATGTGTCATCCTATAATACACTATAGTCCATATTACCTTCTTACCCGGGTACACAACAACTCCCATAATGCATCACAACAAGGCGCAGGTTGACTTTTCTAGTAAAATAATTACCGTACAATTACATTTTTGCCATATTTCTGTATTGATGTGTAAATACTTGTAAGGCTGAATTCACACAGATATCTTTGCAGGAGGATTTTGAGGTGTAATCTGCACCCACAGATTCTGCAGCACTTCTGTGGTTGTTTTTTTTCATGGGGCTTTCTTTTGGTTTTGCAGTGCACCCGGGATGGGGAATGCTGCGAGGGACAACTGTGCATCTGGGGTCAGTGCAAAACATCTTCCAAGGGCGAGAGCGGCGCAATCTGTGAGACTCAGCAGGACTGCGGCGTTGGACTCTGCTGCGCTGTGCATACAAGTAACTACACGACCTATGTTACTGTTCACATACTGTGCTGGATTGCTACCAGACCACTCACTGCTCTGGAGTCGTTATACTCTAGTCACATCCAAAGCTGCATTCAAAATTCCATTAATTTTCTGTGAAATGGTCATGTGACTACATTTTAAGGATTAACTCAGTGTTTTAGTCCTGGAGACCAAAACTGCAAGACCTCTGCTGCCCCCTTGTGGCTAGTGATCACCTAGCACAGACTGATTTCTATATACGACATTCTGTACAGCAGGATGGTGACTCTGCATCTCTGCAGCAGGGTACATTACTATGTGAATAGTTGCTTGGAATGAAATTCTAAGCAATGAGATCAAAAAGACAATGGCTTTTTAATCGTAGCAATTAGAATTCTAACTGCAGCTCTGGGTGTGACTGGAGAATAATTGGGAATGCTATAGCATAGCATAAGTAAATCAGATTATTTGCAAATAGACTCATATGTGACTTGTATATTAAAACTGTGATGTGAGATATAAAACATTGTCCCGGGTTGGGGGTCGCTCTGCAGTCGATGGTATACAGGGGTAATGAAGGTGTCTTGTGTTCCCACAGGTCTCCTGTTTCCAGTCTGCACCCCTATGCCTGGTAAGGGGGAGCAGTGCCAGACTAAGAACCCGTTACTAGAGCTGTTTGCCTGGGAGCTGGAGTCTGAAGTCCCTGTGAGCCATTGCCCCTGTCCCAGTGACCTTGTCTGCCGGCCTCAGAGGTAACTACAGGGGGTCACCCAGGAGGGTCACAGGGTCCTGTCTCATACCCAGCCTGCGGACTGAAGATTGGGTCAGTCCTGGAGAACAGAATATGGAGCAGAATAGTATACAGATATAATAGTATACAGATATAGTGTGACTACTGCACAGCATGCAATGTGTTCTAGCATCATATATGTCATACAGTCCTATGAAAAAGTTTGGGCACCCCTATTAATCTTAATCATTTTTAGTTCTAAATATTTTGGTGTTTGCAGCAGCCATTTCAGTTTGATATATCTAATAACTGATGGACACAGTAATATTTCAGGATTGAAATGAGGTTTATTGTACTAACAGAAAATGCGCAATATGCATTAAACCAAAATTTGACCGGTGCAAAAGTATGGGCACCTCAACAGAAAAGTGACATTAATATTTAGTAGATCCTCCTTTTGCAAAGATAACAGCCTCTAGTCGCTTCCTGTAGCTTTTAATCAGTTCCTGGATCCTGGATAAAGGTATTTTGGACAAACAATTCGCGTTCAGTTAAGTTAGATGGTCGCCGAGCATGGACAGCCCGCTTCAAATCATCCCACAGATGTTCAATGATATTCAGGTCTGGGGACTGGGATGGCCATTCCAGAACATTGTAATTGTTCCTCTGCATGAATGCCTGAGTTGATTTGGAGCGGTGTTTTGGATCATTGTCTTGCTGAAATATCCATCCCCGGCGTAACTTCAACTTCGTCACTGATTCTTGAACATTATTCTCAAGAATCTGCTGATACTGAGTGGAATCCATGCGACCCTCAACTTTAACAAGATTCCCGGTGCCGGCATTGGCTACACAGCCCCAAAGCATGATGGAACCTCCACCAAATTTTACAGTGGGTAGCATGTGTTTTTCTTGGAATGCTGTTTCTTTTTGGACGCCATGCATAACGCCTTTTTTTATAACCAAACAACTCAATTTTTGTTTCCAAAATGAAGCTGCCTTGTCCAAATGTGCTTTTTCATACCTCAGGCAACTCTATTTGTGGCGTACGTGCAGAAACGGCTTCTTTCTCATCACTCTCCCATACAGCTTCTCCTTGTGCAAAGTGCGCTGTATTGCTGACCGATGCACAGTGACACCATCTGCAGCAAGATGATGCTGCAGCTCTTTGGAGGTGGTCTGTGGATTGTCCTTGACTGTTCTCACCATTCTTCTTCTCTGCCTTTCTGATATTTTTCTTGGCCTGCCACTTCTGGGCTTAACAAGAACTGTCCCTGTGGTCTTCCATTTCCTTACTATGTTCCTCACAGTGGAAACTGACAGGTTAAATCTCTGAGACAACGTTTTGTATCCTTCCCCTGAACAACTATGTTGAACAATCTTTGTTTTCAGATCATTTGAGAGCGGGCTGTCCATGTTCGGCGACCATCAAACTTAACTGAACTTGAATTGTTTTGTAGAAAGAAATGGTCCAAAATACCTTCATCCAGGATCCAGGAACTGATTAAAAGCTACAGGAAGCAACTAGAGGCTGTTATCTTTGCAAAAGGAGGATGTACTAAATATTAATGTCACTTTTCTGTTGAGGTGCCCATATTTTTGCACCGGTCAAATTTTGGTTTAATGCATATTGCGCATTTTCTGTTAGTACAATAAACCTCATTTCAATCCTGAAATATTACTGTGTCCATCAGTTATTAGATATATCAAACTGAAATGGCTGCTGCAAACACCAAAATATTTAGAACTAAAAATGATTAAGATTAATAGGGGTGCCCAAACTTTTTCATAGGACTGTATGTCACACAATGCAGAGAGCACTCTAATGTATAATACACAAGGCAGAGAGCACTCTAATGTTTTGCCATGTAGAGTCTATTTTAATTGCTACAGAACTGAGAGGATTTAGATGTTTGCTATAGAACGTAGAGAACACTCTAGTGTCTGAACATGTAGAGAGCTGTCTAATGTATAATACACGGGACACTCTAATCTACAATACACATTACACAACATTCTTGTCTCCAATATTCTATACAGAGAACATTGAACATTTGCTGAATTTTGTTTGATTTCTTAGTCACAGCTTGGTATCTCTCTGTGAAGATCCATCACTACTCAACACGAAGGATCGACCAGAAATCACAGCGGACGACCTGCCATTTCCCACCCCCGCACCCCAAGAGGAGAATGTCTATGAAGATGGCCTCACTCTGCCCACACAATTTGGATTTGATCTCATTGACTCTGAAGACTTTGACAAAGAGTCAGAACTTGTTTCTCAGCCACGGTTCGTAGATTACATTTGAAAAGCTTGAAAAGAAATCCACTATAAACCCCTGGACAACGTATCAAACCCTTTCTAAAAATTATTTGCCCAGTGCAACCCATTTCACAGAATGACCTGCAAGATATCCCCAGCGATGAACGGAAGTCTCTCTGTAAAGGGTTTTACGGCTGCAAATAAATAATCTCAAACTCAATAAATTATGGGAATAGTGCAATGGCGACCGGGTGGCCACGAGCTGCAGCAACCACAAGCCAGCCTGAAATACCTCATAGCCTGGTCTAGAGAACATGAATGTAACCCATCTGCATGCAATGGAGGATGATCTTAAAATTAAATGGTTTGTTCTAGCCCCCATGTGTATTGGATACCGGTGACCTATCCAAAATTATCGGCAGGGGTCTGACCCTGCACCCGTCATCTGATCTGACTGCTGGAAGTTGCATAAATGGTAAATGCTCCTATTCAAGTGAATGGAGTCATAGCTGCAGTATCCCAGGGCCCAGTGACTAAGCTGTACAGTCTAGTGGTGGCGCCAGAGAGCTGCAGTCCTGCACCCATTCACCTAAACAGGAGCAGAGTTACTTCCAGCTGTATACGTTATATACACCTCCTGGCAGGACTGGGTGTTGGACCTCACTGATCTAATATCCTTTGAACAGGTCATCACTATCCAATACACGTGGTCTTGGACAATCCCTTTAAAGGACAACTCCTTTAACTGACCAAATACGTCTCACATCTGAGTGTTTGTCACAGTTGCATCAATTCTAGACAACGCTCTTTGAGTTAAACACATCAACAGCAGCCACACAACTGTTTTTCCTTGTTTATTACAATGTATCAGTCTGGAGTTCTGGCGGCTTAGCTCACAGAGCATTGTCCAGACTGGATACAAATGTATTCACTTCTCAGTTTGTAAATGACATGAGAGATAATAAAATCCATCATTCCTGTGCTCAGTGCCGCACCTCCCATGAGGCGACCTGAAGCGAGCGCTTCAGGCGGCACTATGCCAGGGCCTCAGGGAGGGCGGCATTTTTGCTAACCTAAGCCAGTCCAGGACAAGCTGTCCTGGACTGGCTTATCACCGAGCGGTAGTTTGGGGAGGCCACTGGAGCAGCGTTGCTCCGGCAGCCTCCCCTCACGCTCAGGCAGAGCAGGCAGTCTCCGGGCCTACTCTCTGCCGGCGAACGGGGCTAAGCCCCGCCCCCTTCACTCGGCCACGCCCCCAATCCACCCGGCCACGCCCCCGATCCGCCCCCTCCTCCCGGCCGGGGGGGGGGGGGGCGGCTTTCTGCAGTTAGCTCGGGCGGCGAAAGGGGAAGGTTCACCCCTGCCTGTGCTATATATCCGGGGACACTGACTGATGGACACAAGGACTGTATATAGCGTTAGTCATTACTAGAGGACTTACTGCCGGCGCAATCACCATTTCTTCATTTCTATAGTTGTATTGCCAATGCCAGAAAGCATCCAAATAAAATGGCCAACAAAAACGTTACTGAGCATGCCCGGACCGTTCTATCACTACTACAACAACATGGCCACCGTTGTAGTCTATTGTGCATGCTCTGGTACTATTCCGTTATCGGGCCAGCAGCAGCGCATTTCAGCACCAGCTTTCGGGACAGCAGTTCAGTTCAGCAGCGGGAATTACAATGACATCCGAGGACTGCTGGCCCGATGCTTGTGCCCAGTAGCCAGTACATCAATGACCCCCCCTCCATCTCCTCCTCCTTCCAGTGCTGCCCCCCAGCTCTCCTTACATCTACCCCGTACCCTCTCCCCGCCACATGACTAAGCCGATGCTGGCCCGATGATAGAGGCCGTGCTTGTGTGTAGTAGGCAGTACATCGATCGATGCCCTCATCCTCCTCTTCCTTCCAGTGCTGCCCCCCAGCTCTTCTTACATCTGCCCCGTACCCTCTCCCTGTAATAGGCCTCACCGTAAATCTTGAGCAATGAATGCTACTAGATAGCCGCCGGACGCTGCAGAAAGTTTGTCCCTCCGGCTCGCTGTAGCTCACCGTTCCTATAGTCGGCGTGTTTCTTGTCAGGGCCTGGATTGAGCCCCGGTGTCTTTCCTTTCGGTCTCGGTACTAGCGCTGAGGTGAGGCCTAGTCGTGTGGCGGGGAGAGGGTACGGGGAAGATGTAAGGAGAGCTGGGGGGCAGCACTGGCAGGAGGAGAAGGATGGGGGAGGGGGGTCATCGATGTACTGGTTACTGGGCACAAGCATCGGGCCAGCAGTCCTCGGATGTCATTGTAATTCCCGCTGCTGAACTGCTGTCCCGAAAGCTGCTGCTGAACTGCGCTGCTGCTGGCCCGATAACGGAATAGTACCGATGCAGTTAATAAATATCCCCCATGTGAACAGCAACTATCACAGAATACCAAATCATACAGGGCAACAAGGTGGCTCAGTGGTTAGCAGTGGTTAGCCTTGCAGCGCTGAAGTCCTGTATTCAAATCCCGCCAGGAACAACATCTGCAAGGAGTTTGTATATTGGATTTCCTCCCATTCTACAAAGACATACTGATAGGAAAAAAAAATGTACATTGTGATCCCAATATATATATTCCTATATGGGGCTCACAATCTACATAAAAAAAGAATAACAAATCATATTTCCGTTTCCAGTTCAAAAGGACCCGAAAACTGGAAACCTAATCCACTTAAAAAGCAGTTAAGCGCAGACCCCATAGACTATAATAGGGTATGCAGAGTTTCCACCCCAAAAATGCGTAGAGATAAGATTGCACGAGTTTTCTCTCTGCATTTTTCAAGTCAAATGGGAGACGGAAACCGAGTGAACCTAGCCTTACAAGTGTCAGCTAAATTCTACAAATAAACCGCTGTTCACACTCCTGCATAGAAGTATTTCTTTATTGCTACTTTGTATCTAAAATCAATCAGGAAGCCGCTAATATTATTGATTCAAAAAGTTTCTGCAGTTTTTGTGTCTACATCTTCTATGTAAATCTGTATGGTAACAGACTACAAACAAGCCAGGTGTCGTCGGATCACGCAGTCATATCATTTTTCATATAGCGACTGCTTCTTGTCACCTGCCTATAGTAAGTAAGGCCTCGTTCACATCAGCGTTTGTATTCTGTCCGGGGGAGTCTGCATGAGGACCCCCCCGAATGGAATACTGAACGCAACTGCAGTTTGCCAGTGAAAGCACATGGACTCCATGCATTATAATGGGGTCCGTGTGCTTACCACCAGATCTCCGCAGGGATCATGCAGACAGGAAAGTAGTTGACCATCTACTTTCCTGTCCACATGTTTTGAAGTGACTGGGAGCACCAACCGATCTGATGGCTGTTCTGTGGTGCTCGTGCACATAAGATTAATGCCATATGCTACTAAAATAAGTTGCATCTGACAATGAGATGCAGATAAATATCTCATGTGCATGGTCAGCTTGTACAATCTCCTGATGACAGATGCTCATAAGGCTGATAGATGGAACGCCAGATGTCCCGGCTTTAGTCAGCTGCTCATTCTACACCCATCACCTACAAGAAAACAACTTGCATCCTTTCATATAAAAATCAAACAATAGTAGTTACGTCAATTCAGCAAAACCACTTCCTGTTCACACCCCCTCCCTGTTCTCCAGAATTCCCCTTGTGAGTCTTAACCTGCTGTTTGGATTAAATTGGAGGAGACGGCTCCTTGGCTTGCTGACATCATCCATGTAGCGGTGGTGGGGTTTTGCGAAGTAGTTTTTGGTTAGTATTTACTGCAACTCAATAGTGCCCTCTAATGGCTGTGGCTGAGCATTGGAACCTGCATTAAAAGTCTGTCAGGGCGATTTTGGATATTAAACCAACCACAGGCCCTTATAGACCAGGGGATTTAGTGCCAGAGGCGTACACCTCATCTTCAGTACTCATGCCCCGTACTTCCAGCCCTGGTGCAGTGACGCCGGGTGTACATCCTTGGCTTCACTCAAGAACTTCGCAGGCACTGGGAGCAGCAAAGAGGAGTTCAATGGAGTTCCTTGGATTCATCTCTAAGTAAGTATAAAGTTTATTTTTTTAAAGGGAGTCTATCAGCAGAAAATTGAGATATAAACTAATCTGAGTACCTTGCAGTGCGTATTACACAATTTACAATTATGTATTTCTCATTAAATGCTCCATTCCTGTAAAAATCGTCTCCCCGAAGTGAAGGCAGCTGGCTTCAGATGGGGTTGTCATCATCAGTCATGCACTCTAAAGTTATGATTCGTTCACACACGGAATCCACCTCAAAATCCGCTGCCAAAAACGGCTCCCATTGAAGTCAGTAGTAGTAGTAGCGGAAGAAAGAAGCAACATGCCCCTTCTTCCTGCAGATTCTGCACGTACTCATCCGCAGCGTCCACGGCACGAGGCTCCCTCCTGATTAGGCCCATTCATTATCCGTGACGGGTTGCTGATGCACTTCATTGGCATCCCATCGTGGCTAGTGGTGGAAGTCGCACGGGGGAAACCATTTTCCACTGTGTGATCATATCCTTATCAAAGTTACCTCACCTAGTCCTAATTTCGGCTGACAGATGACCCAAAACTGTACTGATGGTATGTATCTTGGCAGGGGTATATCCTCCATTCTAGGGATAGAGCTCTGATGTCTGATGATACATTGGACTGTTTTTCCCACATACATTTTTGGGTATGTACATTGGGTGGCATACATTACCCCAGGGGCGTAACTAGAAATGGCGAACTTCATAGGAGGGGAACTATTATATATGAAGGGGCTGTTATAATAGTAAAGCTATTATATGTAAGGTGGATTGTTATAAGGGCGAGACTGTTAAATATAAGGGGGGCTATTATTTATAAGGGAAGAACTATTTATAATAGACCTATAATAAGAGGGGACATGCATAAATATATATATAGAGAGAGAGAGAGAGAACTATTATAATATGGTTGCTTTTTCTAAGAGGGTATATGTATTCACCTATATATATGAAAATCTATGTGCATATATACTATATAAGAATAAGCATGTGTATCTATATTGACTGTCTGTATAGCACAATTACACAAGCTGGTCCCATTATACAACATTTCCCAGTAAAGCTGTGTTTACATTGTGTGGTTTTGCTTAAAAAAAAACAAGATGGCATAGAGAGAACTGTGCAGCTGCATGGTTCTCTTTTTTTTTTTTTTTCTTTTTTCTTTTTGGTAGAGTTGGAAGGGACCTCAAGGGCCATCGGGTCCAACCCCCTGCGAGTGCAGGTTTTCCTAAATCATCCCAGCTATATGTTTATCCAGATTCTCTATGATCAGGCACAGCATTTCAGGTGCGTTCTGTCTGATCATCTAGGGAGATGTGGAGTCTTTTGGGGAGTCCAGGTTCCCTGAGTAGAGGAAGCTCCCAAATTCAAGAATGCAGTCCCAGACTTCAAGTGCTGCCTGGCTTTAACCCCATCTGTATCTGGAGAGTCTTCATACCCATCTGGGCCCACTTACTGCTCCACCATGACTCTTTGAAGGTTGAGAGGTTACAGTGCAATATTGTAAATAATTGAATCATATTGCATGTTAATAACAGAGAGCCAGTCATACACGTATCTCGCTGTAACCATACAGCAATGTATTTTGACATCTATCCCAAGCTCACCAGGGGGCGCAGCGCTCATTAAGTTAACCTTATACTAAATAAACTGAAATGAAACAATTTCTCATAGATCAGAAACGCGTCACAAGCTGAACCAAGATATTAAAATAGTTTATTTTCCAAACTGATGCGATCGTCTGCTCTGCAAAAAATAAAATGGTAAATCATAAGTCATGTGACACATGCAGACAAGCGGGATGTACAATATAAATTAAGGTCGACATTATTGCATTTCCATCCGGCAAAGTGATTTATAATCAGGTCCTTGTTTCTGCAAACTGCAGCCGATTCCTTCAAATATTGGTGATCTATTATTTATCTGTATTTCATAGAGGACGTTCTTCCTAGATGGGTTCTTAAAAGGTTGCTCTACTGCGGACAATTGCTTCTCATGGGTGGTCATGTCCAGGGTCAATTTTAGGCTACCTGCTGCCTGAGGCAAAAACTGAAATGACGCTCCTCTCCCCCAACACAAATTGGAATGCTCCCATCACTAAGGAAAAAAACAAGCGCCCTGCTCAATCTTCCTGCGGATGAGCCACTTCATTGAGTCTATGCCATCTGAGACTAATCAGCGAGTGAAAGGAGGGGAGGCGGGGGGCCATAAAATGGAAGGGAACCCGAGGCAAAAATAACCCACAGTTATGGAATTTACAGTTTACTTATGTAGTATAAAGTACTTGCTATGGATTCAATCTTCCATTCTGCTCCCGGGACCACGACTCCAGGTCTATGGTACTGCTGGGACCTGGAAACAGAATAGAAGATGCACACATCGTGTGTGCCAGAACAGGTCATGAGCCTCCCATTAGTGAACTGTATGTATGATATATTATAGCTCTGAGTATAGGATAGGTGGGCCCTGAGGCACTTCTAAAACTGTGGGGTCACCAGGGGATATATGTAGGTCATAGCTTGGTACTCACGGTCTAAATTTAACCCATTCACCACCGCCCCCTTAAGGACTCTATGTCCTGTCCCTTGAGGCAAGATACTAATCTTGCCTCATGGCAGAAGCGACCCTGGTCTTTCTGCAAGAATCTACAGAATCTATGTAATCTTCAGGGGACTGTAAGTGTATATTTTCCCTACAGCACCTCCACAGGGGAAATAATGGCCAGTAATTCCGTTGCGACTAACCCACTGTAAAGTCATCCCCCAGAGTATAATAATCGGAGACCCGGGGGAATAAAACCATGAAAAACTGCTGTTATTTACCTGTCCCCCGTCTTCTACGCTGTCGTTCTCTGCCGTCGGCATTCTTCAATGACGTCGGACATCACATGACCCGGGACACAGGCCGGGGTCATGGGACGTCAGACAACTAGGCCGAAGCCTGCCGGGAGCCTGGAGAGGTAAGTAACACAGTTTTTTATGTTTCTTACCTCTCCCAGGCCTCTGATCATTATACTTGGGGGTCTGCAAAGACCCCCCCGAGTATAATAATAGTCTTTGCGGGGCCCGCGGTGTCACTTACCTATCCCGGCCCAGCCAGTATTGGTAAGTAAATAGGGCCCGTTACCAGCTGGATTCCAGCCGGTAACGGCCTATTAAGAAAAAAGAAAAATCCGCAGCGGAAGCGGCTGTCACCGGGCCCCCTAATGTGTCGGGCCCTGTGGCAGCTGCCTCCACAGTAGTTACGCCACTGACTGTGCACTCGGGCACATTTGCACTATTTAATTTATTTCTGTATATCATTGATTTATTGTATATATATTTTTTATATTTGGCTTGATGTGTATTGATCCTTCATACACATTATATGATGAATTATCTACTTTTTTTTTTTTTTTATGTAGATTGTGAGCCCACATAGAGCTCACAATGTACATTTTTTCCCTATCAGTATGTCTTTGGAATATGGGATGGAAATCCATGCAAACACGGGGAGGACATACAAACTCCTTGCAGATGGTTTTGTGCCCTTGGCGGGATTTGAACAACAGGACTCCAGCGCTGCAATGGAGCAGTGCTAACCACTGAGCCACCGTGTGGCCCCTGAATTCTCTACATTTTTACGCTTTATTATTACATGATCTTATGATTGCGTCACTTTTATTCCCACTAGTATAATTGGTATATAGGTTTTATCCATCTTTACCCATTTAATTTCTGTCGGTGGATCTGTTATTACTATTTGCCTTGTCGATCATTCTTTTAATAAAGTTTTAATGGTTTTCTATTAGAGCATGGGTACTATTCCGTTATCGGGCCAGCAGCAGCGCAGTTCAGCAGCAGCTTTCGGGACAGCAGTTCAGCAGCGGGAATTACAATGACATCCGAGGACTGCTGGCCCGATGCTTGTGCCCAGTAACCAGTACATCGATGACCCCCCTCCCCCATCCTTCTCCTCCTGCCAGTGCTGCCCCCCAGCTCTCCTTACATCTTCCCCGTACCCTCTCCCCGCCACACGACTAGGCCTCACCTCAGCGCTAGTACCGAGACCGAAAGGAAAGACACCGGGGCTCAATCCAGGCCCTGACAAGAAACACGCCGACTATAGGAACGGTGAGCTACAGCGAGCCGGAGGGACAAACTTTCTGCAGCGTCCGGCGGCTATCTAGTAGCATTCATTGCTCAAGATTTACGGTGAGGCCTATTACAGGGAGAGGGTACGGGGCAGATGTAAGAAGAGCTGGGGGGCAGCACTGGAAGGAAGAGGAGGATGAGGGCATCGATCGATGTACTGCCTACTACACACAAGCACGGCCTCTATCATCGGGCCAGCATCGGCTTAGTCATGTGGCGGGGAGAGGGTACGGGGTAGATGTAAGGAGAGCTGGGGGGCAGCACTGGAAGGAGGAGGAGATGGAGGGGGGGTCATTGATGTACTGGCTACTGGGCACAAGCATCGGGCCAGCAGTCCTCGGATGTCATTGTAATTCCCGCTGCTGAACTGAACTGCTGTCCCGAAAGCTGGTGCTGAAATGCGCTGCTGCTGGCCCGATAACGGAATAGTACCGCCTATTTTTCTAAAGAGACACGCTTGCGTCATAAATTTTGCACACCATGTAGCACATAGAATTGTGATTCCCATGTGGTTTTGTTACGCTGTCCGTGTATAGGAGCGCATTTACGCTTTTGTAAATAGATGCAAGTAATAAATATGGCGAGAAGAGAAACTTCACTTCGGCCATATTCCCTGCAAAAGTAGCAAGGGATGAAAAACATCCGGAGAAAAAGTGCAAATGTGTCAGAAATTTGGCGCAAGGTGCAAACAAGCCCCCAGAAGGCGCACTGTACCCCAAATGACGCTTAATATACCTGCCCCTGTGTGTCTGCCTTAGTCTCAGCATTAGCCCACCTATACAAAGCATTTCCACCCCTCACTCCCACCCCAGTGTTTTACAGGGCCCACCGACCACCCTCTTCCCTGCACAGCTTGTGGTCACATGACCTGCAGCATCTCCGCACTCACACTATGTACCACGTGGCATTCCTTGATACAGCGCTGACGTCATCAAGCTGCGCGCCTCCTTCTCCATCGCTCCGGGGCTCGCCTGGTATTGCTGCTGTCACCGGGGGATGGGGCTCGGGCACAGGCGGCCACTTCATGCCCAGCTCTGGCTTTGACAAGGCGACTATAACCTGATGTGTATATGGTAACTATGTCGTATGTGGCTTCTAGATCACTACAGCAGGGGTGCAAACTACAACTCCCAGCATGCCCTCATAGCTGCAGTGACAATAACCAGCTGTACCCGGGGAAGTTTAGTTGGTACAATGATGTCTGGCCTCAGTATATTGCCGGGCACTGGTCCTTATAGCTGCTATTGTAATGTTGCACAGATCATTGAGAATTTAACAACAAGACAAGAGGTGAAGGATTCTGGGAGTTGTAGTTCTTCATGAGCCTGTGAGCATCAGACTGCAAATTACTGGTACATTGTCTATAACCCTTGTGCATTATGCAATATACTATCACTCGTCACTAAGTAACTACAACTCCCAGCATGCCCTGGTAACTTGCAGGTGGGAGTTGTAGTCTTGCAACAGCTCTGATCTAGCGTTCCATTGCATCTCTATTGGACAGCTTTAATAACCCCTACATGTTCCCTTTCCCTTTTTCAGATGCTTGCGTCTGTCATCTCTTCACCATGAGGTTGAAACTGCGGAACATCTTCCTGGTGTATTTTGTGGTGTCCAGTGCTGGTCTCCTGTACGCGTTACTGCAACTTGGTGCGTCATCATCTCGCCTGCATAATGTGCTTTAAGCTGATGGTCTCCAGATGTTTTAAAGTTTAGGTCAGGGGTAGGGAACCTTCGGCTCTCCATCTGCTGTGAAACTACAACTCCCAGCATGCTCCGTTCACTTCCATGAGAGTTCCAAGAACAGCAGGGCAAGTATGCATGCTGGGAGTTGTAGTTTTGCAACAGCTGGAGAGCCGTAGGTTTGCAACCAAAAAGCGATGCGGGCAAAACCACGGCAGTAACGCATTGCACGTTTTTTTCCTGTACCGCTTTTCACAGAAGGTCTGCAGAGTTTTCCTCTGTGGACTTTCTGCTTCAATTGAACCTATAGGGAAACCGTCAGCATTTCCGTAGATATAATTGACATGCTGTGGTTTCCGAAAGCGCAATGTTTTTGGAAATCGCAGCATTTACTCAGTGGTTATTTTTCTGCAGTGTGTGATGGAATTTGCTAGATTGCCTTCCACTTTGCAGGGATTGTAAAATGCTGCGATTTTTTTCAGCATTTATGTTACATATGGCCCTGGCCTTATTAAGGGTTTTCTGGTTTCCAGGTGTTTGTTTTTTTTTTTTTACAATGATGTCCAGTCCATAGGATAGTCCATGCGTATCCAGTAGATGGTGAACCAACACTGCTCAGCAGATCCAGCTGCATCCCTGTGCTGGAAGCCCGTGCACAGGACCCCAGTGCCACTATTGCAACTTGAACAGGAATGGTGCTGATTTTGGCTGCATCCTATCCAGTAGCTTTCAGCACCAGGACCTGGCTTGACCGATTGATCAGTGTGGGGTCTGGGTGTCAGACACCAATCGTCAGATACTAGTGACCTATCCTGTGAATAGAACAGCCAGATCAACTGATCGGTGTGGGTTCTGGGTGTCACCAATTTAAACAAATCTTATACTCCTAGAATGCCTGGTTGGCTGCAAATGGTTATGGCTTGCTTGGAATTGTAGTTTTGCAACATCTTAAAAACCACATACTGGAAGCCATTGTTGTAGACTGGGGTCCTGAACTTTTTTTGGTCTGAGGGTCACGTTGTTGGACTGAACCATTTCCATGGGCGGCAGAGGTTTTCTGGGACTTTAATGTTGATGACCTATCTCTAGCAAGGGTCACCAATATTGGGTCAAAAGGTTTCTTACTCACAGCACCTCCTCGATCAACTGATTCACATTTGGTTATTTTGCAGGTCAGCAATGTGACTGTAGCCATCCAATGAACGTTCCCAGTGATGTTCGCAAAAGGGAGAACTTGCCAGTGATATATGTAGTAACCCCAACGTATTCAAGGTAAGCTACATTCAGTATTGCAATGTTTGACCTTAGATTAGCTAAAGGTGTCGGCCAAAATGCCTCAAAAATTGGCTAAAGAAAGGACAGGAATCTGTGTAACACAATGAAATGGTCTGGGGCAACACAGTGGCTCAGTGGTTAGCACTGCAGCCTTGCAGCGCTGGAGTCCTGGGTTCGAATACCACCAGGAACAACATCTGTAAGGAGTTTGTATGTTCTCCCCGTGTTAGCGTGGATTTCCTCCCATTCTACAAAAAGACATACTGATAGGAAAAAAATAAAATAATGAAATGGTTCATTCGTATCTTATAAATGTCCTGGTGCTATGGTCCGTACATATATGACAGGGTGGTATAGCGGTTGTTCTGGTATCCATGTGCCCTGTGTGACTAGGCAGTACCTGCAGAGTTTCCATGTTATGTCTAGTGTGTATATGGTTTTAGGTGAAGCCCATTTATGCCATCATTCCATCCATCACAGTCTCCATTGCACTTGGCAGATAGGGCGCTCTGCAGTTCTGTATACCAAGTTAAAAAACGATTCCCATGGATGTGTATGGGATCCACTAGGATCCATTATGCTTGTGTTCTGATGGGCACAGCTATACCGCTACATAACAATGCTCTGGCACTACAATAATCCCTATCTTGCTTTGTGTTGTCCCTGTCAGACCACATCAGCGTGCCGAACTCACTCGCCTATGTCAGACATTACTTCTTGTTCCTGCTCTTCACTGGATTCTGGTGGAGGACGCCGCAGAGCGCACTACTTTGGTGGCTGATCTGCTGGCCCAGAGTAAGCTGCAGTACACCCACCTACATGTACAGACCCCACCAGCAATGAAACTGAAGGACTCGGACCCTAACTGGCTAAAGCCACGTGGAGTGGAACAACGCAATGAGGCATTACGCTGGCTGCGTGAGAACAGGTCGTCCAAGGATCGTGGGGTTGTGTACTTCGCTGATGATGACAACACCTATAGTATTAAACTCTTTATGGAGGTAAGTTTTGATGATCGATCTATCTAAGCTGTCAGCTGTTCTCAGAACGGAGCAGGGAGCAGACAGCGCTGTTCTCTGTGTAGTGGCTAAACGGAGTCACTGCAGCTTAGCCTCTATAAAAGTAAATGGGAACTGATCTGCAGTACCTGTTCTGACCACTACACAGATAACGGCGCTGTCTGCATCCTTCTTAACTCTCTAAGAACAGCTGATCCTTGAGGGTGTCGGACTAGGGTTAGGCGATTATGACCTAAAACAAAATCCCGATGAATATTTTTAGCTTGGTTAAACCTTTACTATTAAAGTCACTGACAAGTGACGTGAACAATTGGGCAGCAAGTGACGAGTCAGTTCTCCAATTTGATGTGTTGGAAGCAATGAAAATGGGTAAACCTAAATGAGTGACTATGACCAGGTGGTGGTCTATATGGGGTTAAACATGGGATGTTGGCATTAAAGCCAACCCAATGTACCTTTAAGCATCAGATAAGTGTTTGCTAGGACAGTATCAATGTCTCCTTATTCCACCTTACTCCACATTCCTAAGCTGTGAGTAGACCGCATGTATTTCCTGTCCTAGGACAAACATAGAAGATACAGAACCGTATGTGTTATCACAAGTGTAATAAAATAACAGCACAAAAACATGGACGTGTCACTCCGTAAAATATGGCCTTCATCCAACGGAGCTGCCTGTATGTACCAAGCTTGCCTAAGGTCACAGAGTGCAAATCCATAGGTGTTCAGTATGTGATAGGCGCAGATCCAATGCCCAGGACCCCCACAGATCAGCTCAATTTAGAGGTCACAGTCTTAAGGTGAGCAATTGAGATTCATCACTGAATTCCAAGCTTCTGTACTGCACATTACATAGGGACTGGGCTTGGTATTTTGCAGCTCAGCCATTGAGTTGAATGGGGCTGAGCTGCTGTTGTACCACGTAAGCGACAAATATGACATCATCGGCACAGGGAAGAGGCCGCAGCCTCAGATTGTTTCTATTGCCATACAGTCATGTGAATATTCTTTTCTTCTATAGATGCGTAACACACAGAAAGTATCTGTCTGGCCCGTTGGGCTAGTTGGAGGGCTCCGGTATGAAGGTCCACTGGTCGCCGGAGGCAAAGTCGTCGGCTTTCACACAGCCTGGAAGACGCACAGACCCTTCCCCATAGACATGGCTGGATTTGCAGTCTCCTTGTCTCTACTCCTGAGTCATCCTAAAGCACAGTTTGACCCGAATGCGGAGAGGGGTTTTCTGGAGAGCAGCCTTCTGGGGCCATTGGTCACCCTCGCAGATTTGGAGCCCAAAGCAGATAATTGCACTAAGGTGTGTATGTGGACGTAGAACGTACAATCTTCCAATCTTCCAATCTCCATTCCACAGGGGTTTAGGGTAGCGAGGGGGTCACACGTGCACATTAATACTAGTGGGGTTAGCACACAGCTATTTCCGGCGGTCCCATAGATATTGACTAGAGCAGGCTCCGGACCCCTGTTTTAGGGATTGGTGGGGCTCCGGCAGTCATACACTTATCATCTGTCATGTGGGTTTGTATCAAGATCAAGCAGGAGGTTTCTGTCTTCAGCATCCTGTTTCGATCTATGCCACCCCGTGTCCAGCGTAGTCACAGTATACACTGGCCAGGACAGCATATGTGTCGTAGTGGTCTACCTCCATAGGTGAGGCTGCTATAAACCACAATAGCGCCTGCCATCTGTCACTCCTGATATCCTGTATATAACAGATGCCTCTTGTCATTACAGATCTGGGTGTGGCACACAAGAACCGAGAAACCTAAACTCAAGCAAGAAGACTTACTGGAGAAGCAGGGGAAGGGGTCAGACCCTAAAATTATTGTGTAATGTAAGCACAAATACGTGACTGTATTTTATCATAAGATGTCAGATCCACATGTGTCGCTGTCACTGTAATGGAAAGGATAGTCTATAAGGTCTCTTAGGTCTGATCATCATCACCAGAAATCATGTGACAGGGCGGCCATTGCTAGACCTCTCCTATTAGAACGGGGCAGCAACCTTCGCCACTCCATTTGCTGTGAAACTACGACTCCCAACATGCTCCATTCACTTCCATGGGTGTAATAAGAACAATAGAGCGAGTATGCATGCTGGGAGTTGTAGTTTTACAACAGCTGGAGTGCCGAAGGTTGCCTATCCTTGTATTAGAATATCTGTGTGTTACATTATCCTCTAAAAGTGAGGATTTTAGTTCCCCATAATACTTCTATTGAGAGCGAGGTGCAAGCTGACTTATAATACACGGATACTGTTACTAGAATATCAGAGTCAGGGATCAGCAACCTCGAAACTACAACTCTCAGCATTCTCCATTCATTTCTATGGGAGTCCTATATGACCAAACGTAACATCTGGCAATATCTGTAAGACAATAATGGACAATGGGGTCCCTTGGGGTCAGCTGTTGTCTGTTATTTCATGGACCGTCTTTATTGTTTAATCCATTCTTCTGGTCCTGCGACGGTGTAGAAGAACGGATTAAACCAGACATGTGTGAATGCAGCTTAACTCCTTCCACTATAGAGGGGTGTTATCCCTACACTGCTGTAGTATATGGCCATCAGAGTCAGATCAGTGGCCACTATGGCAGCCCTGTTACAACTCTGTACAAAAACATTACATGGCCATGTGCACGGGATATAAAGGTGCATAGAATAGACCTCTCACCTTTGTAGGACGGCGCCTTGTCCTGTTCACAACATCCAGACATTAAGATGCATTCATTTTTAGTGCCCTGCCAGGGGATAGAGGGTTATGGAGAACTTGTATCCCAAAATAACACAAAGACTTCACAGCTTGTAAAAGCATTTTATATCCTATTAACAGCCAGTAGTCCTATGCTAAAGGGATAGTGTGACAACAAAACCACATTGAAGACAATATACAGTATATATATAGTACATGAACATCCGTCAGTCCATACAGTGTCTTGAGGCCGCAGCCGTCCGTCAGATTCACCACATAATAAATGTCACTGGTTAATTTATTTTTTTTCTTTCATTTTCACAAAGATCCATCTTTCTGTGTTAGGTCAGGTATAGCTTTGATTTTACTGTTGTGTTTTTTTGGGGGTTTTTTTTTGTCTTTTGCTGGGATTTTTTTTTTAAGAAGTGTCCTCTCCCCAGGTTTTCTTATTGTCCTAATGCCAACAATGTGACGTCTTGTACTTTGTTGCCATGATTTATGTCCCCATGTGCTGCTGTGGGGTCTGATGGTGACCCCCAAACAGGGAGTGAGTCTGTCATTACATAGACCCCCTTGTAATTCAGGGCGTCTGTAAGATACCATCAGTTACCTAAAGTGGTGGATTCCGCGAATTTGGAGCCGAGTTTGAGGCAGAATCCACATCAGAATTGTATCCGTGTGAACCTCCTCCTACTCTAGGTTCGTACTAGTGTTCAGGTTTCCATCTTTTGGGGACATAAAAAACGAGAACCCTGTTCTTAATAAGCAGGACTTTTCTCTCCACTGATTTTAAATGGAATTTGGGTCAGGGTCTCGTACGCAGACTCGAACACTAGTGTGTACCCAGCCTTTAAGGGCTCCTTCTTCTTTCTGCTGCGTTCCCGTCCCAACATGGCATGTGACCAGACCGTCCACAAGTGGCTTCCATTGAACTGCATAGCATGCGGACGAGCACATAAACCGTGTGCATTGTTGTTCAGTTTTGGTCATGTGCTCCTCCATCAGCAGCCATGTTAGCACAGAAGCGCAGTGGGAAACCAGGGAGATCTGTAATAAACTAAGGGCAACGGAGAACATTGGAGCTAAAGATATATCACTGGCCGCCTTATTGTACGCAAAAGTCGTATTAAAATGAGCAATCCCTTTAAGCGTTAGTGTTCCCACTTTATTGGAAGTGGAGGGTTTTAGGTGAAAGCGCCCTAATAATAACTTACGGACACCTTGTAGGTAACTGAGGGGTCTCTGTAAGGGACAGCGCTCCCACATATTAGAGGACAACATACAGACGCTATCACTGAGGGGACCTGCTTTGGGGTCTCCCTTACCCTTATGGATAATATGAGGATATCTGTCGTGCATGTAATATTCATGCCAGACACGTATGTTCTCCATGTTCCTTTTGTATAGATGTCTCTAATTTATTGCGAGTCTATATGATTTTACGCCATTCATGTCATGTCTTTTTCTATTTAATATATATGTGGGATTTGTGGGTTCACTCAGCAAATAAACATTTTACAACATATATACTTGTGGCGTTGATATATTTCCAGTGTGCTATCATGTGTGCTACGGATTTACTTCTGGCGTGGATTACGGGTTTTTTTTTTGTTTTTTTGGGAACAGATCCTATAGAGGGGAAAAGGAAACTTTCATTGCCAATCCCTGTAAGGGCTACTAGCCGGGCGAGGAATAGTTTGCCACCGTATATGTGGTAGTCACAGCCCCCCTCACCCTCCACAGATCAAGACATTGTATTGCAGTCTTTTTTTTTTATTTTCGTCTGCTTAAGCTACATTTTGGCAGCTACTGTGTGACCCCCCCTCCGCCCCAAATTCCCATATAACCTTCAGATATAACATATCCCACATCTCCGTGGCTGGTGTATATATCGGGGTAGGGACCTTTGAGTCTTCTGGACATAAGGTAAGTAATTTACACAAGCGGCTCTCTACAGTCTATACACCGTCTGCCCCGTCTACCCCTCAGCGCTCCGTTTAGCTGGCTCCGGCCTGCTCTCCTCCTCCTTCCTCAGTACTGGACTTGAAGAGAGCTTTGGTTTTCTCCAGACCACTGTTGATGGTCTCTCCTAAACCTTTCTCCAGAAGAAATCCTTCTGAATCTGTCTCCACATCCTCCGCGCCAGTAATCTTATCCATTGACGTCTGGAGGAGACGCATGCTTACTAGGATAGATACCTGAAAAGAGAGAAGACCCCCAGACATGTTACACAAGATACAGTCTATATACTAATATATACCATTCTGATCTGATAAAGGTAATGTACCATTAAGAATCCTTGCCCTCTTAAAGGGATTGTACCAAAATGCGGACATAATGCTGTTGCGACCTGAACGACTGCAGATGTCTGTGAGCGGCCAAACACAGCCAATGTCCGATCATTCAAGTGATATGAACAACGTGTACTCGCAGTGCTGTGCCAGGGAAATATCTGTAGTCTGGATGGGAGCCATATATTGTTATTGAGGGAAAGTAGAACTAATGCCTGGTGGGTGAAGTCTCCAGGTCACAGGGAGGGTAAGTAGTCTGTGCTTTATTTTTTGATGGAAAACTCCCAGCAAACCTGATATACAGTGCTGTGCCAAAAGCAGGGCGCACAGGGCAGTGATCAGACACCATGCCATGCCTAAAGCAAGGCGCACAGGGCAGTGATCAGACATCATGCCATGCCTAGAGCAGGGCGCACAGGGCAGTGATCAGACATCATGCCATGCCTAGAGCAGGGCGCACAGGGCAGTGATCAGACACCATGCCATGCCTAGAGCAGGGCGCACAGGGCAGTGATCAGACGCCATGCCATGCTTAGAGCAGGGCACACATGGCGGTGATCAGACACCATGCCATGCCTAGAGCAGGGCGCACAGGGCAGTGATCAGACGCCATGCCATGCCTAGAGCAGGGCGCACAGGGCAGTGATCAGACACCATGCCATGCCTAGAGCAGGGCGCACAGGGCAGTGATCAGACATCATGCCATGCCTCGAGCAGGGCGCACAGGGCAGTGATCAGACATCATGCCATGCCTAGAGCAGGGTGCACAGGGCAGTGATCAGATGCCATGCTGTTTTTAATATATCTATGACCTATCCAAATCAGTGGTGCTCCAACAACCAAAATGCGTTGTCCATGAATACCCTCCATGACGTGACACCAGGTAAGATTTGTCATGGTCATCGCTCACAAAGCCTTTGCTCGGACTTACACATTACTGTCATGGATGAGTTGTGTTTTAGTGCTGGAGGGTTTTCTTTAATCTGATAAAGAGACGTTTCGGACATAGCCCAGTGTATACAGGATGTGGTTTCTGTAGACGTTACAGTTGGCGCAGTGATTGCTCAAGCCAAGTAAACTCTTTAACAAAGATACAATACAAGAACAATGTGCTGTATGGTCATCCTCCTATATGATCACTGACACTATGGAAATTATTAGCTGACAACACTGGTGTAATATGGTCACTGGACGATGACCTATGGAGAGTTTTGTCAGGAACCTCTTAGACATCTGGCGATCAGCGATTGTTCTCCATCTGGTGAACTAAACAATAGATCTACGTGTCTGCTCACTGGGATCCGACAAATGGGACCCTCAATGGTGAGGGTAAGCTCACGGAGATTTTTGGTCAGGATTCGCCATTGATGCTCATTCTTCAGGCTGTTTCGCCTTGTGATTCAGCCTGAAGACACTCCCTCCTCCGGACTAGGCCCGTTCATTTTGCCCAATCCGGAGTGGAGCATGCGGCTGGATGTCGATGCAGTTTCCCCTGGCATTCAGTCGCGGCTACCTCTTTTTTGGACCGGAACCTGAAGCGGCCTCCACTTCAGGTTCCGGTCCAAAAAACCCTGTCTGAACATACCCTAACACAACAATAGGAGTCTGTAGTATTCAATGTGAATGGTGGTGTGAACACGCAGCCACCGCTCCATTAACATACGTACCATAAAGCGAGTACAATAAACTAACTTAGTGGCCACTCTGCCCAATGGGCGAGAAGTCTCTGTCTGCGAGGGTTTACAGTCTGCAAAGAATATGGCCTATTCTTGGTGCGGATAAATCCCTCCCCCTTGTCTTTTTCACTTTTTTTATTCTTATATAGCGCCACCTAGTTGACAATAAGATGAGAAATTGCACCTAAGATTCCGTTCACTGCTCGGATCTGGGCCTGTAAAGTTATCCCTTACCTGGATAAGGAAATACAAGGTTACAGCCGCCCCATTGGTGGCCATAATCCCAGTGTAGTAGCTTAATAAGACTTCCCGGCAGCCCTTCACCCAAATGTTTAGCTCATCCGTCTGGTAGTTGTAGCTGTAATGGGCCGAGTTGTTGGTGATCTGCATCTGGATACAAGGTCTGGGAGAGCTGGGGTTACAGCAGCTGAATGGGACGCTGTCCATCAAGTATCTGCCGTCCACGTTGCTCTTAATGCGGCTGCAACAACGAAGACAAAAATGACAGGGGTTAAAAATCTAAAAATAAGGAAAATGATGTAATTGTGTTAATTTCTGCTCAAGTTCCTATGGTAACAGTCTACAAATATTGACTTCTTGCACAATAGGGCCTCTCTGCCAGGTCGCACCGATAGACACTTTTCCACTTCCTCATTTGCAAATTTTAGTAACAGACACGATTTAGGGTATTGACATCTAGGCCGATGGTTCGCGTCTAACGTCTATTGAAATAACAGGACTGAATTTACCGCCCGAGCCCTGCCAGATGAAGCAGAATCGGAGTTCCTGGCCTCTGGCCCTTGTAATGGAATTAACAGGAAAATGAGGAACTAAAAAGTCAATGTGGTCAGATGCTGCATAATGGAGGCAAATATACAGGGAAGGCGATGTCCACACCGGTGCGATGCTCTGCAGATATTGGATTTGCAGGTGGACAAAGAAATCTCATCCATATAATGTGGAAACTGACCTGCGAGGCGGATTGTATATCTGCAGTGTATACAGTCAATGTATGTTGTATATTCTGCGACATCTATCTGCTGTGTACAAACCGTATATAGTGCCCTATATACCTTCGCTATGCCAGCTGTTGTAAAACTACAACTCCCAGCATGCATACTTGCTCTGCTGTTGATGGAAGTGAATGGAGCATGTTGGGAGTTGCAGAATCACAGCAGCTGGAGAGTCGAAGGTTGCCAACCCCGGATATAGGGAGAGAACCTATAAGATAAGGCCAATATTAGATGGGAGGAGGTTACAGAGTATCTGACATTGGGGGAATTTACTATTCCCTTAACATCAGAATATGGGTGTATGATGGGGACTGTTGTGGTGCGTCTTTGGTGCACAGCCCTTCCTTGTGGCAAAGATGCACCACGTTCCTCTTCCTGAGCCCCACTTCCCTGTTTCTATGAATTTGGGCAGATACCAAGGCAGGCCAGGGCGAGGAAGTCTCGACACCACATATCCTACCCTACTAATATTATAAAGGTGAAAGTTTGTGTGTTTGGATGTTTGTTCCCGATTCACGCCAAAGTGCCCCAACGGATTGCAGTGGAATTTGACCCACCAGGGGAGTGGGGGGGGGGGGCTCACTAGAGTCGCGTCTGGGAGGCATGAGGAGGGGGAGGCCGCAGTCGCGGTACGAGGCGGGGGGGGGAGAGGAGCAGGCGGGGCGGGGGAAGGGGACACCAGGGTGTCGGGGGGGGGGGGGGGAGGGGGTAGGCAGGGTTTAGTGGCAGGGGGAGAAGAGGAGGCCGAGGTAGCGGCAGCCGCAAGACAATAAGGGAGGGTCCAGAGCCACGCTGCAGGTGGGTCGTGCAAGGAAGGCGGGGGTCGCAGGTATTGCTAGTTTAATATAACTCATACCAGAAAACTGGCTTGAACTATACAAGATGGCTATGCTCACACAGCGGAAAATGAAGAGCAATTCCTCTCCATTTTCCGCTGTTGTATATTCAGCCGTGATGGGATGCCGATGTAGAGCTTCGGTATATTCCATTGACCCCATGGACTGAATCAGCCACAGAATCCGCAACAAGATGCTTAATTTTTCCGCGTCCTGCTGCGATCTTTGCCTCCTGTTGAAAACAATGGGTGACAGATTCCAGGTAGAATCTGCCACGGATCCGGGGTCGGAATCTGCGGTAAATTCCACCAATACCCGAAATGTACAGCAGTTTGTGACTGGTATAGACTTCAATTCTGGTGCACAAGAGAGCGCCACAGCTGGGAAATAATTCTGGCGCCTCATGCACCGGGGGGGGGGGGGGGGGGAGATTTATTAACCCCGGCATACCTACATTTGTGAGATAAAACCAAGAGTTGAACCAAAACACATTGGAGGGAATTTATTAAGGCTGAGCATGATACGGTGGTCTTAATAAATAAGCGCTGACCACAGATACGCCAGAATTGTTACACGGCTCCATCTTAGAAGATCCAATGTGCCAGAACTGAAACCTACACCAGTCAGGGTTTAACACTCCCAGCCCTCCTTGTTACCAGCCCGACTTCACCTACTTTTCTCAAAATTGACATTTTTTTTTAACACAATTGGCCCAAAACTGAATCCCCCCATTATATTTGTTCCTTGAAAATTCCATTTGTCCTTTTTTGGCATAAAAATACTGGTGCAGAATTCTGTAGTGTGAACATATCCTTACATCACAATGCTCCAAATGTACAGTGAAGAAATGGTGACATGTGACAACTAGGTGGCGCAGTCGCCTTCCAGGGGAGGGGGAGATGATACAAGTAGAAAGGGAAGTAATCAGGAAGATGGGGAGGGGATAGATGCTGGGGGAGATTATACTGAGTGAGGGTACCCCCGAAACTGGGAGCAGAGGGCGTGATACAAGAGTGGGAGATGAGACTGGTAGAAGGGAAGTGATCCCGAAGGGTGAGGCAATACTGGAGGAGGAGTATGGTGCTGGAGCGGCGAGGGGCTGATGATATTGGATGAAGAGGGTGTGAGACCTAAGGGGGCACATAATACTGAAGAGGAAACTCTATCGGAGTTGGGTGGAGATGATGCTAAAAATAGAGAGAAAATCTATAGGATGTGAAGAGTCGGTCATATTTGGGGCGCCGATTAGATGATCCCGGGGACAGGAAAGAGTGAAAGGACTGATGATAACTGGGATGCGAGGGAGATAACACCCGGGGATATCTGAAGGAGGGGAGAGTGAGATTATATCAGGGACGGCGTAGGGTAGTTGATCCTGGGGGTGGGTGGGGGGGGGGAGAAGAATAATTAGTTGCACATGTAGACAAAGCATTTCTATGTATGTAGAGGGTGGGGGGCTCCAGCTAACTAAAGACCACCCCTGCTAATGCTACAAACTGGAGAGTATTCATAGGATTATATTCCAATAACTTTGCATATACATATGAGACAAACCTAGCCAAAAAGCTCGTACTATGTTAAACATTCCAGTGGAAAAAACGATGTAATTTTTTTTAGTAAATTGTATTTTTAGACCACCATGTTATATATCACACTTCTACTGCTGAATATAGTAAAGGACTCACTCTTTGACTTCTTTGGAGGAGAAGTCCAGGTAGCGGTTGCTGATCCATTGCACCTCGAACCAGTCTTTATAGTGGTTGTTGCCGCAGCATTGGAAGTCCATTTGCAACTTGTCAATTGTCCTCTTCTGGTAGCAGCGGCCTGGAGTGTCCGTGTCCTTGTAGAACCTGATCCCGTTTCTCAGTCCTATCTTCAGAGATTCCTCCAGGCTTCCTCTCAATATAACACTGATGAACAAAGCGGACAGACAAAGCAAACAGCTCAGGAGAGAGATGAAAAAATAAGGTAGCAGGAAAGTCTTCCAGCGCGGATATTTGGCCATATCAAGCGAATCTTGACTAATTTTCCCGGCGAACAGACCAAGGATGGCACCCACAAGTCCAGCTGTGATAACCGTGTTGGGAACGGAATGGGCCACTGTGTTGTCCATCACCTCGTTGTGTATCCATAGTTGTACCTTTAGGAAGATCCCCAATCCAAAGGTCACGCACCCTATAAGGACACTGATCCAGGATAGAAGCCATAGAGTTTGAGCTAGTTTCACCCGCTTCTGAAAAGTAAATTTGGTCTTGAAGAGGGCCATCCTGAAAATAGGATTAGGGAAAGGGGATTGAAGAGCCCCTTTGTATCACCCCAAGAGGGGCTGGATTTGGGGGGGTGAGAGAGACAGAGACCCGCAGGTTCCCAGTGTCAGACAAGGGAGCAGGGAGAGTCCGAGGTGGAAAGAGGATCGGATTAGCTAGTCCATAATCCAGCCCTCAGCTGTTTCTACTGACAATGACTTATTAGAGCTCTCCCCTCCTGTCCTGCTGTCTCTTTGACAGCCGGCGTCATCTTTTTTTGTCCAGAGGCCCTTTAAGTCCCCGAGACCCCGAGTATTTTCACGGAAATGTCATTATCCTTCAAGATGGTCATAGAACTAGCGGTCAGTTCACACTAGCGTTCGGGGTCTCTGTTTATTGTCTATGGGGTCCTCAGGTTTCTGCAGGTTACCGCTTTGTAATTGTATAGGGTTTCCGTTTATTGGGTCCCCAAGCCGACCCTAGGAACGTAAACCCGAAAGCTAACGTATGATGACAATAAGATGTGATGAGACCTGCGGATTTTAATATAAACTTTGGTCTTTGGCAGCAAAATCCGGTTGAAAACTTGACCAATAAATTGGAAAAATGATCGTACAAACTTGTATTCCCCATTGCAACTCAGTGTTCTGCTGTCCCTCTGTAATTCCTCCTAGAAATTATAAATTGACAACCTGGCATCAGCACTACTTTTGTCAAAGGGGCGTGTCCTTACACAGCAATGATTAGACCGTATCGCGCTAGGTAGGGCACACCGCCAACAGGTAACACCCTGCCAATTTATTCACAAATGTCTAGGAGGAGTAAGAGAGGAACAGCATCATGCTGAGTTGTTATATGATAAGGGATATAGAATTATTTACTGAAGGCTAGGTCACAGTGCAATAAGGTGTCAGTAAATTCTTTGTTGCATAAGGTGTCAGTAAATTCTTGGAGGAGAGACGTAGTGCAGTAAGGGCTAGTGTTTGCATTAGACTTTGCTGTGCATACTTGCAGTGCTTAGACCTCTCATCTCATAGTCATCCTATTATAAGTATCCTGCACTTGTCTGACAGGTCTCTCCTCCCCGATTACCGCAGACACAATCTTGTTAACAGATGCCAGCTCTCTAATTCCATAATGACCCTGTTAGCAGCTTGCCTTTTTCACACCCATCTCACCCACGCCCTGTGCTCGCTACTTTCTCTCTATTACTGTCACTTTCACTCCTTCCTCGGTGTCCATAACTATCATTAATATAACGCCTATATTTCTACCGCGAACCGCCTCTGTGTGTACAGAATACTTTATTAGAGTAGGTTCCAAAGAGCCCAATCTGTTCTAGAAGGTCCTGGTACACTGAATGGTCATGACATAGATGACCATCTACCTGAAATAGGGCATACTAAACTATACTATGGGATCTAAACCAATAGTGGCCTGAGGGTGAATCAGATCATGTAATGGTGTCAGCGAGCACCAAACTATGTCAAAACTCATTGATACTTCACATGCAATTTGGCCCATGTTACGTGCAAGTTGCAAAAAACCTGTATAAAGCCCTATATCAGGGATCCAAGCACCCACCCACTTGCCACACATGCACATGTGGCCATAATGCCGGACTCCGCTTCCACACTCACCTATCATCCTCCAAGTGTCTGACAAAGGGGTCCTGTTTATGAGCAATTTTTGAAGGAACCCTAACCCAGCCCATATTCGGGAACTTCCCACCTGTGATCAGGTGTACCTACTTACATGCACCAAATCAACCACTTTGATATTATATCATAACCCTTTGTAAGTACCTCAAATTACAATGACTTGACCGGGAAGTGACGTGAAGTTTTGGACTGTCAATGAGAAACAGTTGGGAGTTATGTTTTGGGAAAACGCATGTAATAAATTCCAGTGCCGAGGTGCCCACAAAGCACGTACATTTTACAATCCCATTTATGGCCCCTGGAGCTATCGGGCCCCTCCTTTGTGTGACTTTGTGACATTGCACACATGGTAATAGTATAGACACCTATAGTACCTGTGATTTCATGAGCACGGAGGAATCTGCAGCAGTTATTGTTTATTGTGTTTTATAGTCGCTGAAGTGAACACTAAGCTCGCGAACGTGAAGAAATATGTGTCACTTACATTTCCTATGCGTGTGCCAACCTGAATAGTTGTCAGGTACTGAAGGGAATTAGTCATAATAAGGGAGGAATGAGGGGTGGAGGAGCTGGCAGCGAGAAGACAATATACCGTGCACAGAGGAGTAACCTCGAGCTCCTGGGCCCCAATGTAATATCTGTCATGGGGCCGCTCGCTACCTGGGTCATTTAGAATAGTAATAGTAATAGTGGACCACAGGGGGTCCAGGGGATGGTAGTGAGTGTGACTGTTACATCCCCTATAGGTACGCCTGTGCTAGTCTGCTAGATGTCGGGGTAGTCATCTTTTGGCTTTCCTGGAATGCGCCCCAGGGCTGGAGATATTGGGTCGTCAATTTCGGCACATATATGTCCCTACTTTCAGATGGGTGGAGGGGGCCTTACAGCTCAGCGTCATCCCCACAGCCTAGCAATGATGCCGCCCTTCTGACAATGGGTCAGCTCTAACACCAGGGTGCATACTGACAAAGCCAATACTGCGCTGAATTCTTCGCACTATACGCTTTCTGGCGGTATATAATACCGCACATCGATGTGGATGTTAAAAGTCCTCCTTAAGTGTATGACAGAAGGGAGGGATAAGTCCTTACATGAGAGCAATGAACTTAAGATAAAATAAGATAATCCTTTAATAGTCCCACAGTGGGGAAATTTCAGTATGTTATAGCAGCCTAGTAATACAGATACAGGATAACACACAGTAATATATTACAGACGTAGGCACACATATGCTGAGAAGAGAAGATATACTAGGAGTCCATAGCAGCTAAGGAACAGAAGAGAAAGAAGGAAGTTTGGTTGTCCTTGGCAGGATGCGAACCCAGGACTCCAGCGCTGCAAGGCTGCAGTGCTAACCACTGAGCCACCGTGCTCCCGATACACTTTAACCACTTCAGTACCAGGCCAGTTTTCAGGACCAGACATATTTTCTTTTTTTTTTGTATGTGCTGTTTTGAGAGCTATAACATCTTCTTTATCATTTGGTTTATTCGACTAATTTCTGCATCTTTTTTTGGGCTAGTTCACACGTGAGTATAAGGGGAGGTTTTTGACAGCGGATTTCGCGTCCAAAACCTCCCCCTATAATGGTGGTCTATGGAGACCGCCGGGCTTCTGTTCTCCGCTAGCGGCGAGCTGCTGCTAGCGGAGAAAAGAAAGGACATGTCCTTTCTTCAGGCGGAAGCCGCGCAGGCTCAGCCGCGCGGCTTCCGCCCCCGGCAGCTCCCTCCTATGTCGGCTCATTCATTTGAGCCGACAGCAGAGGGTTAAGCCGCGACAGCGATGGTCGCGGCGGGCGGGTTTTGACAAGAGAGAGACGCGTCTCGCCGCGTCTCTCTCTGTGTCAAAACCCGCGCGGGCAGTTCACGTGTGAACTAGCCCTTTCGGTGACACATAGGGATTTATTTATATGTTCGTTTTTTTTTTTTTTGCATGTGTTTTAACGTTTTTTACATCCGGGAAAATATAGACAAAAGAGGAGGGAAAATGTGTCTGTTTTACACTTTTTTTTTTGTTTACTTAAAAAACAGAATGTGTTAATAAAAAACTTTTTAAAAATGTCTTTACTCTCCGTTATGGTAATTTCTATTTTGCATGGTATTGATGGAGGTGGGGCTAAACCCTTTAATAAGGGCTTTTTATTGACAAATTATTTAATTAAATTATTACATTACGCTCATTGACTGCTGTATACACAGCGATTGGGAAGGCAGTGTTAGGAGTAGATCTGGGACCTCTACAGTCCTTACTACCCTGTTTCCCCGATAGTAAGACATCCCCCCTTCACCTCCTGGACCACCTACAACTGGCAGTCATGCCGGCGCTCCGCTAAGGAAACACGGGCCCTATTTACTGCAGCGCCGGGGGCTGCCTGAAGATGGAGAGGAGCTGCCTCCTCCACAGTCCATCTTTTAACAGTAGTAAAGTCAGCAATTGCTGCCTTTACTACTGCACCCAAGCAGGGGCTGCCTGCTGTCCGGGCCCCTGCTGCCTCTTAGCACTTGCCTAGTTACAGCGGGCAGGAGAAACTTCTATCTCCTGCCCGCTGTCCCCAGGCCCTGTGCCGGCATCTATACTAGTAGATTGAAGGACCTGAGACATGACATCATGACGTCATCAAAGGTCCTTTAATCTACAGTACTAACATAGACTCAGTGTCTTTTGTGGGCGGAGCTACCTGGATTGTACAGGTCAGTGTACAATGGGGGGAATGGGTTATAGGCTGTGAGGAAGAGGGGTACATGAGTGTGCAGGCTGTGTGTGAGAAAGGAAGGAATGGGGGTGCAGACTTTCTCACAGCCTGCACACCTATGTACCCCTCTTTCTCACAGTCTGCACTCCCCATTCTGCCCTATATGAGCAAGAGGAGGGAATGTGTGGTGTAGGCTGTGTGTGAGCAAGAGGGGTACATGGGCATGCAGGCTGTGTGTGAGCAAAGAGGGTGACCTGGGAGCACAGGCTGTGTGTGAGAAAAAAGGGGGAATGGGGTGCAGGCTGTGGATCAGCAAGAGTGTGGTGGAATTGGGGTTCCCCCCTCCAGATCACCCTCTTGCTCGCACACAACTTGCACCCCCATTTCCCCTCTTGCTTATACACACCCTGCACCCCACGTCACCCTCTTATTCACAAACAGCCTGCACGCCCATGTACCCCTCTTTGAGGAGGTCCCATGTCAAAAGTTCGCCACGGGGTCCTGCCATTCCTAGTTACACCACTGGCCAGCCCCCATTGTACAGGTAACTAGCAGGGAGGAGATGGAGTGTCTCCGAGGCTGGGTTGTGGCTCTGATCACATGACCCAGCGGTATATCTAGCGCAGATGCCAAGGGTTCATGGCATACAGAACTCTGGATAAAATAGGTGACGCTAGACTGTCCGGAGAACCCCTTTAATATCCACTAGTTGAGCTATTTGTATTTTTGGTAATGGTGGAGACTTAGGCTAAGTTTACAAGGTGCATATGTGCCTCTTCATCTTCCGCCCCCTTGTGGAACACTAAAGCAGGACATTGATATTCGCTGCGGCTTCAATGGGAGGCAAAAATTGATGCCGGACACTAAAAAACATAAAGTATCCCGCTCATTTATCCCACAGATTCCTCATCTCAGATACAGAACCTGCAGCACGAACCGCAACCTGTTGTGTCTAAGGGTATGTTCTCACAGCAGAATTTGCGCGGTGGACGATTTTACTATAAAATCAGCTCCAAATTC